>NC_133982.1:15235200-15535200 GCF_047716275.1 Strix uralensis | reverse complement strand
ATTAGCAGCCATCTGTATTGATAAAGCTTGACCTGTAACAAAAAAGTAGATCTGTGAAGCAAAGGTGGTTCTTACATTCATTTATTTCTCTCTATAACATAAACAGCAGTTAAGGTTAGTGGTTTTGAATGTGAGTGCTATACTTTGCCTGGAAATGCTCTTGTTATATTTGTCTCTCTAATGTTGGGATCTGAACAGATTTCTCACAAACTCAATTATTTTTTGAGTACAGTATCCCTTTCTCTCCATCCTTTTCCTTGTGTCCATTTAAAATAAAGAGCCTTTGCGGAAGAACTGCTCTGTCTTCTGAGTTTATATAGCAGTTAGTGCAATAGGACCCTAATCCTGGCCGGATGTTTAAGAGATTAGGAAGAGGAGGAGGATGCCTGTTTATACAGAAGGCTTTCTCTTGTTAGTCAAATAAAGAGAAATTTTCCTATTGGTTTAATTCTTAACTGTTTTGACCTCTTGCATCAGGGTTAAATTTGGCCTTTTGTTCTATTTCAGAGTAAGACACTGTGAGAAGAGATGAGCTAACTGCTTAATTTAGTTTCATAGGGGTCGATGCAAAGGTTTGCACTGCTCACAGTTTCCAGCTTCCTACATCCCAGGCTAATTCCACTCAAGCCCAATGGGAGTTTAGCACCTGAATGAACATAATGTCTCAGAAGTCAAATAAATAAGAAGAAAATGATGAAAGATTGAATTTAAAGGGAATGAAAAACATTTTTCCTTGTCTGAGGATGTGAACCCTTCCAGTTTTGCCTGAACTTAATATTATTGAGCAGAAAAAAACTACACTATAATGATTGCTTATCTCTCTCTTTTCTCTATTTCCCTTGAACAGTGGTTGGGATTTTTCATTTCCGATGTCATTTATAACGTGCTGAGTTTTGTATTTTTGTTTTTGTTTGGCACGTGTGTTGTGAAAATAGGGCCTGTTATAGATTGCACCACTCTTCTTCATCCAAAGCAGCATTAATGGTAAAGTCACCATTTCTCCTTAGGCTGCAGCATGTTCTGATCATGGCTGGATGGCTTGCACAACTACATGCAGACTATAGAGCTCTTTAACACTTGGTCACTGCTCTGAATCCAGTCTATACCAAGAGTAAGCTTAGGTAAAATAACATCTCTAATTTTGAAGGCATACACACTGTCCTGGTTTTGGCTGGGATAGAGTTAATTTTCTTCCTAGTAGCTAGTACAGTGCTGTGTTTCAGATTTAGTGTGGGAATAATGTTGATAACACACTGATGTTTTAGTTGTTCCTAAGTAGCACTTATCCTAACTTAAGGGTTTTTCAGTTTCTCATGCTCAGCCAGCAAGCAGGTGTAGAAGAAGCTGGGAGGGACCACAGCCAGGACAGCTGACCCAAACTAGCCAAAGGGATAATCCGTACCATAGACCATCATGCTCAGTATATAAACTGGGGGGAATTGGCCGGGAGGGGCAGATCACTGCTCAGGCATCGGTCAGCGGGTGGTGAGCAATTTCATTGTCCACCACTTGTCTTTTCTTGGGTTTTATTTCTCTCTCTTTTTGTTATACTCGTTTTCATTACAATTATTATTATTATATTTTATTATTACTGTTATTGTTTTATTTTATTTTAGTTATTAAACTGTTCTTATCTCCAGTTGTTTGGTTTTTTTTTTTATTCTCCTCCCCATCCCACTGGGAGAGGGGAGAAGTGAGCGAGTGGCTACACAGTTGCTGTCTGGGGTTCAACCACAACACCCAGAGTGAGAAACTGCTTCTAAAAATGCCCATTTTCTGGTAATCTCAGCAGAAAGACCAAGGACTGCATAACAGTCTTGAAACCCAAGCAACCTCTAAGTCAAAAATGGTCTTTCTAGGTGAGGGTTATGGCACATTGATAAACGTATGTGTTGGATGTGCTCGACAGTACCTGCCCTGTTCTGTTCATTATCTAACAATGTCCATCTGGAATTGTAGAAATTTCCACAATTTCTGGTTTTTTTCCACTCTGGTCCTAATCCAATTCTGACTCCAATTCCCATTAATGTCTTATTAACCCCTTGCTTTGACAGTGACCAGAATGCTGAACTTTCCCCAAATTTGTCCCAGTGCAAACTTTTCCTGCTCATTTTTCTCACAAAGCCAAACCACCTCTTACCTAAAATCCTGCAATTTGTAACAGTAACATTTATAAGAACCTTCTCTTCTGCATCATCTTTTTAACACATAAAACAAATGCTGTAACGTAATTGACTGACTGTCCCAGGTCAATTCTCCTGGGGACATTAGAAAAAGTTTAGATTTAAGATTCATATTGAAGTGTTGCCATCAAAGCAACATAAAAGGTTTCTGCAATGTTAGATGCTGTTCTGCCTCTGCCTTGCCTAACAAGTGTCTTTAAGACTGCTAAGCAGCTGAACACATCTGGCTTCAGTCACCTAACTTTGCAGGTCACTGGATTGCTCTTTCTGTTGTCTTTTGCCATAAGGATTTTTCCCAACCAGATCGAAAGCTTTTAAGTAGCTGTATGTTTGTGCCAAACGCTAATTGAATGAAAGGGAAAGATGTGAGCCAGATGCAACAGGCTAAATTCCCTCTTGAAGTTAATGGAGTTACTTCAAATTTAAACCAATGAATCTCCAATGAGGATCTGGCCTAGATGTTCAGTTCCAAGAAACAGCAAGACATATTGAAAAATTGATACAGCCTTCTCTGAAGTTAGAGAAGTAGCAGAAGTATCTACGAAAAATATGATATACAGATCAATTAACTTTTTATTAAAGAGATCTATTTCCTGTTACAAGCAACACTTTGTATTCCTCAATTCTGCAAATGAGCAGGGGATTTTGCAGAAGTTAATTCATGTATTTTGTTAGACATACTTTCATTGAGTGTCTTTTATCTGATTTTTTTTATGTCAGTAGATTGACCATTTCACATCTGCATGGCAGTTTATGAAACAATGTTTATCGGTTATCTTCCTCACTGTCAGTAGGTACATGAATCACTTCTTTAAGACACATCTCATTGGTAAGCAGCATTCAGAAACAGTGATGGCTCAGTGGTAGAAATAAGAAAATATGTGGAGCTGTAATATTGGAGATACTTCCCCAACATTATGATCTAAGTTAAACCTGTAAAGAAATAATCTTCTCCACAGCAGTTGCTATTTTCCTATGGAGTCCCCAAATTAATGGGGGAGCCCATTTGAACACATAACGTAACTTTGTCAGTAAAAGTGTAAAAATTATGTGGATTTGAGCAGGAAGATTTCCCATACTTAAGAGGTACTACTATTTTATGTTTCTTTTCCTATTTCAAAGCAGCTTTAACATTAACTGAGATTTCAAAATAAACTTTTATTATGAGTCAAAACAAAACATTTCATCTGCGTAACATCAGAGTATTCATTCCCATGGTGACCTTTTAAACTTGAAAGAATTGCACAATAAATACTGACTTTTCTTTCATAAAAGTCACTTGAAATGAAAAAATAAATCTATGCTTCACTATAGACACATGATATTTCAACATTACTGAAATACTTCATTGCATTGTTTTACAAAACCAAATGTCATTGAAATGGACGTTTTGCTCTAAAAATAGATGTTTTTGTTAAAAGCTGCATTTTGACTCTCCAGAATCGTTCAACAAAAATTCTAACTGGCTTGAAATTGGGATTTCTCCTTTTGAGAAAAGTGGAAGTTGAGGCACTGGGTAAAAACCTGACCACCCGTGAGAGGTTTGCTGTTGACTTCAATACAGCCCAGATTTCCCCCATGGAATTCAATGGCGTCATGAAATTTAGAAGTACTGGCTCCACATTATTCAATGGCAGCAAGAGATTAAAGAGGAGTTACACAGGATGGTGATAGTAGAATGTAATGTATATGGTTCAGATTTAGTACGTATCACAGAATAGGCCACAGAGGTGAAAGGGGAGCTGGGCAGGAATTCCAGCTGAACTAGCTCACTTGTCCCTAATCCCTGCTATCTGATGAACTGCCCCTGGCAAGGGCCACAGTAGTACAAAAATTATGCCAGTGTTCATGTGTCAAAGGTGATAGAAAGCTAAAAATCACTTTGCATCAGATGGCTGTAAAAGATTTCCAAAGTTTGTCCTGGATCAGTTTCCCCAGCCATTGAAGAAACAAAAGTAGAGCTCCCCATCAGAGCATATCAGCACTAATTCCTGTATATCATTTCTGAAAGGTTTCAGCTCAGAGACTCGTTTTGTCCATCAACTTGGCTTAGAGGTGTGTCAACAGGGGAATACGAAGAGACCAGACATAAAAACACTGTCTGGATCAGAAAGCAATCCAGGGAATGAAAGGGAGGAGGGAGAGGAGGAAGGGGGAAGGAAGGGGGGAAAGAAAAAGAAAAAAAGAAAAACACACACACACAAAAATACCCACAAAAACCACAAAAAGAAATTATTTTACATTTACGAGAATAAACTGAATTCCTCTGGTCTGACAGATGAGCATACCTGTCGGTCTACCTACAGACTTTGATAAACATTTAAATGTAAACAAAAAGAACCAACTTGCATTTTCCTTTCTGTTGCCAAACGTAATGCATCATTTTACAATTGCCATTAAGGATTATTGCTATCTTAACACAATGCCTTAGACAGTTGGTGCCCATTGTTTCCCTGCTGCCCCAGCAGAACATCTCAGGCTGCTGTCATTTTTGCACTGATGTTGTCTTTGTCCTGCTTCAGTGCCATTTTCTGGGATATGCTTATTTCAAAAAGATTTCCTCTAGACCTGAAAACTGTCCTCCATGAAAGCATGTCAATCACCACCTCCTTGTGCAGACTTATTTTAAGTGCTGATGGCCTCATCTCCCATATGCATATTCATTCAAGTTCTGGGGTGACCAACCTCATAAAGCTTCTTTTGACCTTAAGGGAGTGTAACCTGGGCACTATCTTGGAGTCCACTTATACCACAATCAACATTTAAATTAGCAAATTCTTTTCTGATCTATGGCCTCCCTCCCCCTTTTCCTCCTCTCTCTCTTTTTTTATAATTCCAGGGAAAGGGAAACAAACCACAAGCATTCATTAAGCAAACAGCTGTGGACTGGAGGAGATCAGAAGTGCAGTCTGGAAACCATGTGTGCTTCTCATGTTACAATAATTGGGAAACGATGATCAACGGCAGGTATGGAAACACAATAGTCATAGGTATGCTGAAAAAAAAAAAAAAAAAAGTATATCCAAATCCTGCTCAGAATAATAGATCCACTCTGAAATCTACTTGATCACTGAAGACCTGGTTTGCAGCCTAGAGAGCACAGACAGGCAGCATGTGAAACTACTCAAGTGCTGACAGACTCCCCTCCCCTCAAAAATATATTTGTATAGAACATAATGCAAATGTCAATTAAAAAGATTGTGTTTAGCTGCCACATTTTATTTTCGTCTCAACCTGTGATGTAATCTGTTCATCTGTTAGCTGTTCACTACATTAGGGACCTATGTATCATACCAGCAATGAATGTGTCGCAGAGTGTTGTGCTCCGAGTTACCTGAGCCAGGCAATTTTATAAATACTCACTGATCTGCCCAACAAAGTCTTGTTGTCTCACGATGACATGGGACAGTTTAACACGTGAATCACTTGACTGTTGTTCACAAATTGAAATCACATGTCAGCATGCAAAGCATTCAGATGTCTTCACATTTTGAAAGGAAATAACCTTCTTTATTTCACAGATTTTTTTTATTCACTTGAAGCACAAAAGACTTTGACTTGTTATCTCCACAATAAACTATCCTAAAGCAGCTTAAGCTATCTGGTCCATGTATCACTTAATATTCTTAAACTGACTTGAGTATAAGGACTTTTGGTTCTATGTTGCATCCATACACCATGGGCATGTTCCAGTGTTCATCAAATGGGCTATGGGACAATCCTGATGAACATTCTCCATCTCAGAGCTGAAATTAACAGCACTGCAGATACTTTGCCACTGTTATTATCTTGTTATAGCATTATGCTGAATTGGAGAAATATCTATAAAAAATAAATCTCATTTTCCACTCAGTCATTGACCTCCCTGTTGAGAACACACACATGCACACATAAAACCAAATTATATTATTAAAATACATCTGGTCTAAGAACTTGGATTAAAACTGATGACTGGGTTTTCATAGGCTTCCCAGCTGACTTTGGCAGTACATGCCAATCACAACTGGCCAAAGTTGTCTTCACCCCAGTACTCAAAGGTTTTATTCCTTAAGATGATGGTTTTTAACAGTGAGTACCCCACCTCTTTACCTGTTTCCCTACTAAGAAGAAAACTGGGCAAAACCAAATTCTTTATTTTTCCACTCTCTTAATGTGGGACAATTGTCTTGACAGTGAGTGATCTCCCAAGAGAGATAGGAAGAGAAAGGGACAGATTCAGTGTTTTCCCTCATCAACAGACAGAAATACTTCTTTTCACATAACCATCATGTGTGACTGCTCTGATCGGATATTTTAGCCATGGACCTTAATCACTGTTATCCTGAGCACCAGGACAGACCCTGTCCCACTTTCTACTCCAGATTGTGTAGAATGACCCTGGAAATTAGTTAAGAACCACAAAATAATTATGCTTTAAATTAAATTAATGTATGCTGGTTTTCTTTCCTTTTTTCCGTTCCCTTTATATTTTATTTACAGTCATCCTTTCATAAACAAGGTCATCCTAAAATTATAAAGATGCAGTAAAACATATGCTTTGGGGGTTTAGTGCTAACCCTGTACAATCAGTCTTTTTATAGGGAAGCCCTAAAATTAAGAAGGATTTTGTCAAGTCCAGAGGCCTTCCCAATGTATTTCAATAGAGCAAAAAGCCTGCTCTAGTGAATGAATACCCTGTTACAGTGAACAATCATTTGGCAGCATAGGTTATTTTAATGGACACATCACTTTAAACGAAGCCTTCACCATCTGTTCTGCCCTCTAATTACAGATGCAAAAAGAACATAATTCACAATTGCATCATAAAAAAGTAAGATATAAGTGATTTAAATGCATGTGTATGTTCTTTATTCAATGCAGCATGCAGCTGTTATGTTGTTTTCATGTTTCAGACACAAATCAGGATGAAAATGGCTCTCCTTTGATAGAGTGAATTCCCTCGCACAGGACATTTTGTGTGCAGCAAGCAAGAATTCGCTAAGGGCAAAATCCCTACTTTTGCACATAAAAACCAACCCTGGACTCTGTAAGAGGAAGATGGAATTTATATCCCTTAGCCAGTGGATGAGCAGGGCTGCAAGACAGCCTGTTCACAGCTACTCCCCTGGAGTACTGACAGCAATAGTAGTCACTGATGCTCCACAAGGCTAATCCAGAGGATATTGAAGTCCCAGAGGGGTTAATCCTTTGATATCAGTGGGTCAGAATACACACACATATATAGAACTGGGGGGGGGGGGGGGGGGGTGTTCCCCTTCGGTGTTGCAGCAACAGATCTCTCCCTGCATTGTCGTGCCTTCTTCCTAGTTTGGCCTATTTTAATTCCCTGAGGAACACAACCCAGTCTTTGACCTGTAACCCAACATTTCAACCCTCTTGAACACCTTGCTACAGGGCAGGACTCATGGCAAGGCACTTCCTCCAGCCCGTTGCACTGAGCTGGGTTTCAGCCTAATAGAAGATTTCACAGTAGCTGCACAGTATATAGCTCAAAAAGAGAAATTGGAGAGTTCCCGCTGAGTAGGAACTCATCTATCAGCTGCAGCAAAAGGCAGGAATATGCAAGCAAATAATCCATTCTAAAACTTAAATGATGCCATAAAATGAAAGAAATGCCAATTATTCTCAAGTGAGTCAAGATAGTTAAAGTGCAACCTTTTATTGGACTAACAAATCGGTTAGAAATAAAGCACACAAGCTTTCAGGATGAAAATGTATTTTCTTCAGGTGTTGGCAGCTTTTAAACTGAGCTATGGTCCAATCCAACTTTTTCTTAAGGATCAATACGGTTCCAGACATTTTATTCTTTCTTCTTTTTTTTAGTCTTTTTGATCCAATAAGTTTTCTTTAAAGATGGCCATTATTTTTTATCTACTTAGAAAAAAAATCAAGTTTCAAATGAAAAATATTTTATTTCTTCACAAGCTCATAAAATTAGGATATTTTTCTTTCTAGCTTCAACAGGAAAGGTAGTTTTAACAGAACTTTATTCTCTGTGTAGTTCTTCTTAAAATTAAAAAAAAAAAATAGTTCTTATTCCAAGTTGGAGATGCTTCTTTTACAGCTTTGCTTATCTTGATACAAGAACTTAATAACATCTCTGGATCTAACTTTAAGCACAGAGTAGTCTTGAATGATTTCAGGAAAACTACTCTGTGCTTAAAGTTAGATGCAGATTTAAATGTGTATTGTCAATACACATTACCAGCTCAGCTCAGCTGACTCCAGAAGGTGATTCTAGCTCCCTTTCATTGCTGTGGAGACTGAACTAAAAGCCAGAAGAACCTCACAGTTTCTGTGGCTGGTCTTACTGGAGTAAGCAGTCAGTGGTCTTACTGAAGCCAGATTTTATTAGACTATGGAGACTATTGTATAAGATGAATGTGAGGAATATTTTTGTCTCACCATCTGTAAAATGGGGATACAAATGTTATCACCTTTCTTTGAAATGTCTTGAACTCTACAAATTTAAAAAATCCCACATGAAGCCTTCAAAAGTATCTTTTTATAGGTAAGGTGGATGAAAAAATGAAATTGCAAAATTTCCATTAGCTATTTTTGTATTTCCCTTTGCAGTCAGTTTATGAGGTAGCCAAAACATTTCATCATTCAAAATACTCATCAGAAGTAATTTGCTTTTTTTTTTTCCCCAAAATCTTTTCTTTTCCTTGTCTGTGTGCTGCAGATGTCAGCTCAGAGTGAACTCTCACACGTGGCAGGTATCTGGCCGCAGTGAAGGACAGGACACTCTCAGCTGTCCTACACAAGGCGTTTGACCATTCTCCCATATGTCATGGTATTACAACCAGTATAGTCAATTCTGTTTGATAGCTGAGCATATAATATGAAGTAAAAGAAAATTGGTTAGGTATGTTGGACCTCAGACAGTTAAGACTTAAATGTAAGTCAGAGAACTTCAAAATCAATGAGAGTTTTTACAAGGCAACAATTCAGGAAAAGAGTTCACAGTGCCAAGACAGCTGTGTACCGGTAAGAATCCTAGCTGCTTCTTTGGAATAAAACATATACTGGAAATAATGCAATCAAGCAACTCCTCAAAAATGAAAAATTACAGTAAGCATCCCTAAAATAACAGAAGGCATTGCCAGCAGTTCCCAGCTTGGTATTGGTAGTCTGCAAGATGCTGCATTTCTTCTGAGTAAGCTATTACTGTCAGTTCCCAAGAAAAAGAATATTGACCAGCATTGGACTTTCCCAGTGTCATAATGTTCAGCCAACATAAACAGTTCAGATCGAGTCATTGTTTGTCTTATTTCCAAGACAGTTTTCCAACGTATGCTAATTTGTTTAGAGAAAAGAATTGCATGGAGGAGGATGCCTATTTAAACTTAGTATCAATGATTTTACCCAGGCAAATAGAAGGAAAATCTTGATAGAAGAAACTTGCAACATTTTAAATAGCTACTATAGAAAGACTGGCTCTGGAAGGGGACTCAAAAGGCTGGTTTGGGGGCTGAAATGAGCTGGGTTTGACCTGGGTTTGGGCTCAGAGCAGGGGGTGGGAGAAAGGAGACACATCTTCATGTTCTCTAGTCTGCTTGTTCATTCTTGGGGGAATCTGTCACACCCCTGGGGATGCTCTGATCCTGGCCAGCTGGAACAGCCTTCCGACAAGTCCTGCCAGCCCCGACTGTGAGAATGTCCTGAGCCTTTTTCAGCCATGCTCTCAGCCCTCCACTTTTCACAGGGCAAGGAAAACGTGGCACAGACCCAGCTCTGCTAGTTTTATACTGCACAAAGACACCTCTGTGAGAGAGGACTCTTGTTTTGGCTGCTTGGGACCATTTTACTCTGCTTGAAGGAGAGTTCTGCTGGAGTTCTTCAATTTTGCTACTGAATATTTCTTAAACTGTCAAAAAAACCCCACAATAATAGTATTTGGAGAGCAGGGAGAGAAGAAGGGCAGAGCAAAGTAAACCCTTCTTATACTTGCTGTGAATTAGAGCCAAGGATCTCTCTGCGCATTAGGCAGCACATCCCCACAGGGGTTGCAGAGACGAGTTAGGTGAGGATGAAAGTAAGATCATATCACCAACTTTCTGTATATGCTACTGTGCAGATCAGATAATCCTTTCATGCTAAAGGATGGCTCCTTCCGAGGGGGTGATTCCGCTTCAGTCTGTATGGGGGAACCACGCACCCAGTGATGCCTACACCACCTACACCACCACCCAACACGACTGAAGGTAGAGAGGTGCATTAAGGCCCCTAAATACTTCAATGCCTCCCCCATCTCACAGACATAATCTTTACACTGCTCTAATTCCAGCACCTATTTGGCCCTCAGCCCAGTGAAATACTCGACCTCTTTCCAGACCTGAGACATACATTTACATACACTGCAATGTGTCTGTGTATGTTATAAGACCTGCCATATAATTTTAGTGCCTCTCCTTTCAGTGAGGTCATGGGAGTACGAGCACTCTGGAAAAAAAAAAAAAAAAGCTAAGTATAAGGAGATGGAGTCAGATTTTTAAAGATACTTACTCACATAAAGATATAGATAGGTGCCAGCTGTTTTTCTAAGCTGCTTTAGCCCCTAATTTCAGCTGACTTCAAACAGCTTTGAAAATCAGACTTTAGTAGCCTGAGTTGATTTTGCTGAGTTGGAAATAAATCTCAATTGATTTCTGGAAGTGTGAGTGAGCAAAGAGCACCCTCAGCAGCCTTTGACTTCAGATGATGCTCAGTGCCCCAGAAATTAGGTCACTCAGTGCTCAGGAGGATCACTGAAAAATGCAGGCATAGAAAGAAGTGGGTAGTGTTTGATGGGGTGACTTGGGAAAGCAAGAAGTTAGTCCCTGGCCAAATTGGCCAGGACTGTTCCCAGGGGACAGGTTCTGCCCCATCACAGTCAATTGGACTTTGTCATTGACTCCCTGGAGTTAGTAATTTTGCCCAGGACTATTTTTGCTGCCAGACAGCTGTCAAATCCATTGGGCAATTTTTTTTCTTCCTATTGAAATGCATAACATAGTGATGGGGTGGACAGTTATACCATTTCAGAGGACAAATCTGAGGCAAAAAAACCTCTTTTCCTGCCTATCCCTGATATCACACAGAACTGAACTTATTTTTCAAGAACATGATTTCTCATCTTCTGTTTAGTTGCCAAGTCCTAAGGGCTCATAGGACTCAAAACAGCCTGAGAGAACTTGCCTGTCTTTATTTTCTTAGATTTGCTGACAACTTATCAAATAGACACAAACGACACTCTTTAAGCACACAAGGCAGCCTTTCAAGTCAGTCCAAGATCACAGGTCAATGAGAAGCCAAGAAACAAACTCGACTAGGCTACACAGCCTGAAAAACTAACAATATTGTTAACTTGGAAAATGAAAGTAATCATTGTCAGGCAGGACCTTTTCTGTGAGGCTTTCCTCCCAACATACCTCTGTACAAAAAGCAGCTACAGGTGCTCATGTGCTTTTGACTCTTGTGCACTGGGGAGATACCTAGTTCAGCTTTAAACAGTCTAACTTAAATACCAAAAGCAATCTAGCAAAGCAGCATAGATCATAGGCTAGATTATTTTGTTTCTCCACAGCCTTCATGTCCCAGGTCTAACATTTATTTTTCTTACAAGTATAGAATTCCCCTTAATACATTTTTAATTAGCTCATTCATCCTCTGTGGTGTCGTTACCACAAGTCCACCACGGAGAAGGAAAGAGAAGGGTCAAGCTGGACAAATACAAATGACTGGGGAAGTTCTGCTCATCATAGAATGAGTCACTGTACAGGATGCCATGGACACATCCAAAAAGGCATTCTGTAGCCAGTGAGCATAGTACCAGACAAAGCATCTTCTGAACAGATGCACTTGGTTAGGGCCCACCAAGTTCAGATGTGAACAAAAGTCTCATCGTTCCTAAATTTCCTCCTTTGCTGTCTGCATTGTTAAAGATGCTACATTTTCAGCTCTGTCTCCAATACATATTTTGATTCTATCTACTTTTCCAGGTGAAATATTCATGGTTCTGATTACAAGACACTGAAGAAACTAATGAATGACCATTTTGCAAGGCAATTGCTTGCAAACACATTCTGGCAAGCTTTTCTCCAGGAAATTGCCACAGAAAATTCAACACTTCTTCCTGGTGTAGATCTTGTGGGAGCATTTACATTTTTTTAAGAGATGTTGTGTTTTTAAGTCATAGATATTTCTACATTTTTCAGCTTCTTTCCAAGCTTTTCAGGCCATTTCCAGCTTTCCCACGAGAACGAAAAGAAAGGCACCATAACAAAGCAGGAGAAAATCACAGCCCACCTCGTTGCTGGGGAAGAGGTACCAGGGCTTAGGTTTCATCTCTCCTCCCTTTGCCCTCTACTACCTCTAGCCTGCCCCCACCCCCAAGAGAAGGAAGATGGTTCTAGCTCCTTGAGGTAATAAAGTAAGGCCTGGGAGGAAATGTTGTCTTTTGGGAAAACGCAAAATTGTGTGACTGCATTAAAGTCAACACTATTTATCTTCACCTCTTGTCCTACGGGATGACAAAGGGACACAACTGTTAGACCCAACCCCTCTGTGCAGCTGCAATGCAAAGAGGGCAGGGACTGGTACTTTCAAGTGTCAGACCTTTTGTGCCCAACTACTAGTTTATGAGGCTGATGTCAAGCATCTCACTCAATGAAGCCTTTGTCCTAGGTGTATAGGGCAGGACAGTGGAAAAACTACCCTGTCTTATATCCCAGGCTCATCCATCTTCGGCTCACCCGGTTGCTCCATTTTTAGGTTTTTTTTTGGCTACCCGTTGCATTGCTAGTAAGGATTCCCCCCTCCCGGGTTAATGTACTGGAAAATTGCTCTGCATGTTTATGTGGGGGTCCCTTCCAACTGAAAGAGAAAAGGAAAGAGGAAAAAAGACTATTTGGAAAGAAGAATATTTTTCCCACTGAACTCACAGGGCAGACCCCAGCTTGTGGGTTCTGACCCTGATTAAGAGAATTTCAATGACCTGCTAGGAGGTTTATTGTGAAGTCTGGCAGAATGCACTTCCGAATGAAATTTTTTATTATTTATAATCACAAAGGTGGTTTTGAATGGTCTACATTCCTCTCCTTCACCAGCCTACTCACTCCAAGACCCCAACTTTAAAACCACCTCAGATCACCTAGATCCAGTTTGCCTCAGTTCTCCTCCAGCTCCTGGACCTTAGCCAGCCTCTCTGTTTCGAACCAGTCCTTTTTTTTTTTCTTTTAAACAGTTAAAACTGGATTGCACAATACAAATTTAACTGTTGTTGACTTTGGACCCAAAGATAGGGCAACGCAAGTGATAGCAGAGTATGAGATAACTTGTAGCTGCTGCTGGATAAAAATAGCCAAAATACACGCCTACAAGCAAAAAGTTTCCAGCGTTGAGGCTGTTTTTAGCTGAAATAAAACTTTACGTGGTCTCTGGGGTTTGAGTTGAGACTAACTTTGGACAGAAGTGAAATAACACAAATGTCACAATCAGTGTCTGTAAACAAGCTAAAAATCAACAGTCTTATTTTCCCAGGTCCAGAAGAGTAGCCACTTGCCGTATGCTCATAGATAACTCATAGTCATGGATTGAATATTGTAAGTGGCTAAGAAAAAGCCAGGTACTAAAAAGAACTTCTTAATGAATAGAAAATGCTCAATGTGTAATGTTAATGCTCAGGTGCTTTTCTGCTCCCATTAAATGGGGTAGTAATTTTTGTCTCTTGTTCAATGAGATAAACATGAGAACAAAATCTTTAATCTAAGTCTGTCTCCTCAAAGCTTCTGGTATTGGTAAAAATATGCACAACTGTTTGTTTTTCTCTTTCAGCAACACTGTGTCTTGTTACCCAGGAACCAAACTCCTTCTAGTTAGTGGGAAAAAAGAAAACAGACTTTTATAAGTAGAAGGTCTTCAAAACACATTTCTCTGGTTCCATATAGTTGGAAGAAGATCTTTCCAGTTCTGGGATTATAGTTCATAAAGCCATGTCATTTCTAGTTATTGTTTCTCAAAATTAATTTCAAATACGTCTGTGAGGGGACATTAACTCCTCCTGTGTGTAATAAGGAATTGCCATACATGGAGTTTTCTGGTACAGCCAGTAGTCACAAAATCTACCACAGAAGTTAGAGTGAGGTCCTAACCTTCTCGTAAGCTTCTGGTTACATCTTGGCATTAGCTCTTTCATTACTAAATATAGATGAAGGCAGAGACCAGGCATTTGCTCCAGATGTTTACAACTGATAGTGTGGTCAGACCAGGGGGTGGACTGAGCCTCACCTCCCAGAGAAAGGGTTTACACCCTTCGTATTCTCCTTTCTCGGAGTCAAGTGACGTCAAACACCTCATGACCTCAAATCCTGGCCAAACCGTTGGCACGGTTGACCTGTTTATTTGGGTAGAGCATAAAAGAATTTTGGCAAAACTGACAAACCAGGCTCAGATAAGGGGAAACCTTCAAGTCAAACACAAACGTTAATATGAACACCCCTAATCTCCCAGTTTGTCCCCTTCTGTAGGCAAAGGTCAGGAACATTTGGTCCCCACAGACCCTTAACAAGCAGATGTTACTGTAACATGTCCAGGGAATCAAGCATAAATACGACCCCTGACCCCAGTTGTCAGCTGATCCGTTGAGACTCTTAGAAATATACTCTTAACTTTTATAAATTCCCACTTTTTCCCACCGTCCCACTCCATTCTTTCCCTCCCCTCTCCCTTGTGTCTCCCAGACCCATAGCTGCCGAGTGGCGCTTGCACAGTTGCTTGCGGCCTGACCCCTCTCTTCACCCAGGTCAAAGGCCTGAGACCCAGGGCAGGGCTCTTTTCTTGCTAAAGGCCAGCTGATGAATCATTCCCAACTTGAAGGGAACAGAGGAGAGGGGAGGAGTTTGTCTCTCAAAAGGCCCTCAAACAACTGTGGCCTATATATCAGCATTTACACTATTCTGACACTCTCAAAAATTCACTTTCCTTTCTGGGAACAGCAACAAAAAGTGAAGGGGGAAGGGATCAAGACACTGAGAGGCGCACCCCAGACAGCCCGGGCAAAAGCCAGAGCCCAGTCCTGATGGCAGCAAGGGGGGATCTCCCTTTGTTTGAAGGGAGACACTAACATGAGCATCATTTCAAAAACAGCTTCTGTTGAATAGGAAAGAGTGGGAGGAAGGAAAAGGGGGTTTTCAAGGAAAGTTTGGACAAGCTGCACCAGGCAACTACGGATCAGGTCCTGTTGGACAGGGCAGCTTTGTCCAGTGGTGGGAGCTGTCAGTGTTTCTCAGCACTCGCGAGACAGCTTCTTGTCCTGCTCAGCCCCATGTGGTGTTCGATTTTTTGCCTGTAACACCTTACCTTTCCTTCTGCCAGATGATCCACTGCAGACCTGCAGAGTTCATCTGCACAAAAATGTTTCGGTTCTGGACTGTGTCACACTGTCTACCGAGGAGGGACTGTCTCATTCTAAATGAGCTGCAGGAATCATGAAAACCAAACCCAGACACCTTCCAGCTCCGCCGAGACGTTGCTTCGGCTTTCCAGTGTATCCACCTCAGCATGTGTGACTCAGGCTGGCGAGCATCTGGAGACCGCGGGAGGAGGGATGCGTAACACTCCCTAGACGTTGTTTATTTTTGTTTGATTCCCTTCACCTTTATAAAATCGCAAAGACATTTTTGGCATCACACCAGGCTTTGATTTGAAGTGGGGATTTCCCTCTGTGGTTCTCATTCCCTCTCCGGACACTGTTAAACAATAACTGCAGGGGATGACTTTTACCGCTGACTAGCATGGATGCTTTGGGCAGACGTGGCTGTGGGCTGCACCAAAACATGTGTTTCCACCGCATCTCGGCAGTGGCTGCTTTCTCAGCTGGCCTTTTTCTCACTCCCACTCAATTATTTGATTCTAACAACACATAAAATAACATGGATCTTCCTTTATTAACACGAGAAAGATTTAAACTGTTAGTTTCCTTCTTCAAAACCAGGTCCTGGTCCAAGGGGAAGGGGACCATCTCACTGCTCCCAGTACAGTTTGGGATTTTGCTCAGCCTTGGGTTTTATTTCTCTTTATCTTAAATACATGCCATTATTTGGTCTGCAGCTGTTCTTTTCAAAGTACTTTATTGTGCAAGATGATCACTTTAATAGGTTATAAATGTTAAAATATCACATAGAGCATTATCTAGACCTCTTTCCCAAGAATTTTGGCTGGGTGTATGTGTGTCAATAACAAGTTTCAAATAGTGTCTGCCACACATTTGATTTCCTCCTGACTGAGTTACAGACATGATACCGTCTCGGAAGTTATTTTACTTTCTGAGGTAAAATCCTGTATTTGGTTTTGGTCTCTTTGTTCAGGTGGATCCCATTACAGTTTCCCATTTTTCAGGGTAGGATCTGTCTTTTAACCCACTCCTTGAACCGGTTTTAATGGCTTGCTGGGTATCAATGTTAATATGGGGCTTGATTACAATAAGCCATCAGTTATTATATACCTGTCACATCCATTTTAAGATAGGAGAACAAGACTTCTTGCTCGTGTTGCAGAGGGTTTGACTATTTTATTGATTTTTTTTTTTATTGATGTACATGTATATTAGGGTAGGAGGTTTAAGAAAGGATGTGACCTGCATGCCTTGAACATAGAAAAAAGCTTAAAACTTAAAAATACACATTAGTGTGGCTGGGTGATGTATTCTGTAAAGTACAGTCTCGATTTAAAAATATATCTAGTGTGGACAAGTAAGAAACATGGGTTTGTTCACACAAGACATTGCATCCTGGTTCCAGAAAAGTCAGTGAGAATTTTACCATTAACTTCAAATGGAACTAAGGCTTCACCTCAAAGCTTTTAATCAAAAAGTGTGAGCTAGCATGTTCAAACAATGCCTTCAAATCCTAGTCAAGACAAAGTCTAAGACTCTGACAGGAAAGAAGGACCTTATTCAAAAGCTTTTCATCCAATCTCCTGGTTACCAGAGAAATGGCTGCAAGCCCCAGTTCTGTCCTCCTGAGCTGCTGGTCATGCACAGAGTTTTCCCTCAACAATACCATTTCTTTTAGTTTATGCTGTAGTGGACTTGCAAGAAAAGAGTACATCTGCATGAACCAGAAGCTCAGTTACTGTCATTATTTCTCCTTGGGACATAGGAAAACTCTTTTCTCCATCTTCCAACTTGTGCAAAATTCAGCAATGTATTTTTTCTCTCTGCTACAAAGATTAGACTTACTTTGTGTAATCTCCAAAAGTACTTTTACTTTCAACTGGTCTCTCTTGATATGAAAGCCCTAATGGTTATCCCTGAAACAATCCCATTTTGTCCAGATAGGTGCCTATGCTTATGTGCAAACCATCTAATAAGGATCCCATCATCATGTACTAGATCAGTAAATTATTTATACTTCAGATCTTCACCCTTCATCATAAATAGAGAAGTAAAAGAAGCATTTAGGGGAATACAGTAAGCAGACTAGGGGAAAATTTGGTCTCAGCATGGTCAAAAATAATTTGTATGCATAATCACAATGAGAATGGAAATCTAGGAACTCAGTGTACTGGAGATTATTTTCTGGTAGTCTAACTTTGAAATCTTAGTAGAAATTAATTTTCCCAAGTCTCATTAGCCCTCCAGGGGCATTTTATCACTTTATAAAATCTTTAGACAATCCAGTAGAATTTGCTGTCCTGAGAGTGATTTAGCCTGTGCTGGGTCCAGCCCATGATGTAATGTAGAAATCATGCATACAGCCATAATGAAGAGAGAATCCACAAAAGTACCCACAACATTTCCGTACACATAACTCACAATTTAGATCAAGACAGGAAATGTTTTTCCCATCCCATGTGTAAGTCTGACATTTAAAAAAATGTTCCTATCTGAAATCAAGATGAAAAGATTAGTCAATATTTTTAGACACCAAAATTCTACACATGCACCAAGGAAAGGAGTATTAGATCACTCGAAGCATTATCTTTCCAAATGGTTTAATTTCTTCTCTAACTCTGTATTTTCTTTCATACAAGTTTCCCTTAACTTAACTTACACTACAAACAAAACAACAGATTTTGGTCCAGGCAACGGAAGAATTTTTAGAAAGTGTTGAAGTGGAGTAGTTTACCAGTTTCATCAACCCTTTTCTGTGTACAATTTGGGATCTCAGGGAAAGAGCACTGTTCAATGGAAGAGGATTTGCTAACAAACCTCCAATCGCCTCCACTGTAATTATATAATTTAGGTTTACATTTCTAAGTAAGTTTGCTGGTATATGCACATCTCGTTTGTATACATATGAACCTGTAGGGAACTCATTGAAGTACTGGTACGGTTGTCCTGAGTGACTCCCTGTAGCATGACACAAGGCAACATGACACTAAGTTGTGGGCAAAATGTCATTTGTGAACGCTGTCTGATTTTACAGATCTGCTTCATCAGACAAAGGTGGTGTAAGCTTCAACTTGGAGAATTATCCCCAAGTCAGTGGATGGAACACAACAGATCCTCTACACCTAATGATCTGGGTCCTGTGGACTCCCCCCATGTCACAACTCAGTCTTTGAAAATCAGAATCCTCCCATCAATGTAATTTCTTACCATAACATGGTTTCAAACTTTGTTCCTGCTTTTTTCTTTGAGTTACTTTTTGCAACACAGTCCCCAAGGTCTGATTTATTTATTTTGCCCAAATCTCATGCCTATCTGACTTTTATTAACTGACAAACCATTAAATCGTATTGAACAAAGCTGCTAAGGAGCTACAAACATTTCTTTTCTACAGATTAAAAAACACTATGGGAACATAAAAGCTACATGTATTTCAAGTTTCCAAGTTTCTGCAGACTTCTGGAGTTTTCTCCCATTTACGTTTACTTTTTCAGATTTCTAACCTCAGTTACTACCATGTTACACAAATAGGAGGGGTCAAGGTTGAGTGCAGAACCCTAACAGGTGAAAGGTTGAATAACTCGAAAATAAGAAATTGGAGTTTTCAAGGAAGAAGCTGAACGGATTTGGGACTTCTGAAACACTCACAAGCTGTTCCCTACTTACTTGGCCAGGTCAGTGCTGACATTACATTTTTCACGGTCACATATTTTTTTCTTTCATTGGCTTTCTACACTGTCTGTCTAATTTTGTCCTTGTCCTTGTGAAACTTTATCTTTTTACTGAGGCATATCACTCATTTCTTCCTTGGTTGTTTTCCCTTCCTTTTTTGTTTTTTTGTTGGTTTGGAGTGTTTTTTTCCCTCTGCCTTCGCCTTGTATGTGTGTGTGAAAGTTAAAAGTGTAAGTATTTAGGACTATGTAGTATCTAGCCTACTGGTGCCCCTGTTCACCTGTACTGGGAGAAGCTACAATAATACAGAGCAGCTGACCTAGTTAGTTGTTTGGGGTTTTTTTATTTGATGGCATGAATTTGAGGCAATTGCACAAAAAACTAAACACAGATAGAGTTAAGGTAACAGCAGCAAAAATACAGTTTCCCAACAGGACATCATAAAGTTGGCAAAAAGCTGGTTCCACCTATATCAGCAGGATTGGGGTAGGATTTCTGTCTTCCAGGGCCAGGATTATTGTCAAGAAGACATTTATCTGGTGAAGCCTTTGTCCAGAAAGGAAGGACTTGTGAAGCAGTAGTGGCTGAAGACAGATAGATACTGAAGCAAGGCTGCTTGCAGTTCCTTTTGGTTCCATGATATCCAAGGAAAATTTCCATGTGCAGGCCTCCATTTTTCATTTTGTTTTTCCCTGTGACATGCTCATTGCCCATCAATCATATTTAGACTCCTACATGGGATGGAGACAGTCCAGCCATTTCTGCCAGTGCTCAAATCTAATGACCAAGTCACAAAGCTCCTACATGAGGTCTAGAACTTATTCCCAAGAAGAAACTACCAAGAGACCATAGGGAGACATAAGGCCGAGCATACCCTGTGCTTGACCCCTGGAAAACTACCAAGGAATATCAAATATGAAGTATCCCAAGCATCTAGCAAACACAGTCACTGGAGCCACAGATCACTTGCAGTAAATGTCCACAGGAATTTCTCTCATGCCTTTGCTAAAAAGCTAGTTATGACCCTGAAGCAGGAAAGGGGGGTCCTCTTGAACTGAAAGGTGGCTGAGGATTTATGATGAGAGGGCCTCATGGATTGCAGGGATCCCCATTCAGTCCTAGACTGAAGCTCAACTTACCATCTGAAGATTTGACAGCACTTGAGAAAGATCACTTTCTTTTTTCCTTCCTTCATTTTTTTTCTTTTTTGTTCCAGTTAATTGCTAAGTTTTCTTTTACAGTAGCTGGAAAGCAAACATTCACAGAATAAGAAAACTTCCTTATGCCACAGAACAACATTACCACAGAGGAACAACAGCTTAAACTGTGCTTCCCCATGTTCAGGATATGTACCTTGACCATAGGCCATTCATCATGCATTGCAGCTATTGCTAGTGGTTAGACCACAGACATCCAATTGCTCAGAATTAGCTCCATGACATTCTCTGGTTAAGTTAGTGCACATGGCAAAATACATCATATACTTATGGTTAAACTTTAAATGCAACTCTCAAAAAGTTCTTTCTTCAGAACTTCTTAGTGCTCTCTCCTACAGTCAGCTACTAACTCATCCTTTAAACATGTGAACATGGTTGTTACCAGCATCTTTTTTCCTGGTCTGATTGATAGAATTAGAAATGTAAGTACTTGGAACAACTAGAGGAGTAGGCTCAACCCTGATGGAAATGTAAGGGCTGAAGAGCTGTGATCATGTTACAGGACAGACAGTACATGTTGTTTTGACTGATCCTGGAGTGGAAGGGCCACATACATTTAAGCTACCTTTGTCCTACCAGTAAATTCAAAGCTGATCATTGCAGACAGCAGAAGCATCTTCCAAGGCTGTAAGAAACACCTTAATTAAAGAACTGGTTTTTTATGAGCTCTACAACAAACACTACTGTGGCCATGGGGTATCTTTCAAATAGGAAGGCAGTGAACTCACTTCTGAGCCATAGAAATCCCTTTGCATTGGCTGCAGCTATTTCATGAGTAATAAACCCTCTTACAATGGTGGAACCCTTGTCACAGCATCTCTGTATGAAACCAGCCCAAAACATGCTTTGTGCTCCAGGAAATCTGGTCTACAGTCAGACAGTGGACTGAAATTCAAGTTTTCATGTTAACCCCAGTTTGGTGAGGGTCTGTGTGTACAATTATAATTAAAAAACCCACAATGATTCTAATATCCCCAGTACCCTGTTGGGAAATCAAGATTAACTAAGACTATATGGAGCAAAAAACAAAGGAGAGGGCATGGGATGGGTCGAGAAATTTGAACACTTTATGTTTCACATTCAGTTGATTTAAGAGACCTGATTCAGGTCTGGTGAAGGGAACTATGTTGCACCAGACAAGAATCTGGCCAAGAGGTGGGGGTTTTTTTTAATTCCTTAAATGGCTAAAACTATCCCACATGCTGCAGAGTCAAGACAAGTCATATTTATGTATTTTCAATTTCACCCAAGTAAAAATATTCATTGCACTGCCTTTTTCTGTTAAGTGAAATTTCAGGTATGTGAAATTACCTTGCCTCACAAAATTACCTTACTTTCACAACACTAATTATAAGTAATTACTTGCACTGTTCCTTTAAGAATAAGAACATTATCAGCCAGCCCACCTCAGGGAATAAATATGCATCTCACTTTGATGAAATTTGCACACAATACAGGTCAGGTAGTTAATGAAGCCATAAACCATAATATGTCTGAGGCACTAAACATCACCTTATTCATTTGGCCTTGGTGTTTAAGAGAGCAAGAGATGTTTATTGCCATGAGACACCCTCCTCGCCTTTAGGATCACCATTCATAGCCAGCTCTTTGTAAATAAACATATAACCTTTGCAATGGTAATTTAAGACTGTGCAGTAAAGAAGATGCAGTGAGTGCATGGAGAGTGGAAGAGAAGATAAAAAACCTCATGAATAAAGTCGAAGGCTGCAGGCTAAGGTGTTTATTAAGTCCCAAGCTGTTTTTTTCCTCCACTTTTCCTCTCTACTGAAATAAAAACAATGATTGCTATGATGCTCTAAAATTAGAGCACATTTGTCGTTTTTAAAAGCAGCTAACATCTGAACTTCAACTGTGCAACAGCATAATAGGTGTAGAAAATAGATCTGCCCCAGGCCTAGCCTCTTCTGTTGTGTAATCAGCCAGTGAGAAAGCAGGAGATCAGTCCAGATAATGTCAGTTTTCCACTCTAGAGTGGTGAAGATATAAAAGGTATACATTAAAATGCATCAATGAAATGCTGCAGTCCACCAGGCTGCTTTCCTGGGACAGAGCACCCTGCAGAGCGGGTTAACTTTCCAGCCACAGTGCCATGTCTTTAGTATGTGACACAAACAAAATCCCTACATTAAAATGAATAAAACTCTGAATCATAAAATGAAGATTTTACATTTCAGCCCCAGGATCTCAAAGTGTTTTGCAAGAAGGCGTGAATTAAACCTTCCAATGTCCTGAAAGGTAGCGAAAGAAGATAACTCCATCTGTTTTATGGCTAGGAAACTGATACACAGGGCTCTGACCAAGGTCACATAGCAAGTATGAGACAGATAATAGTTAGATCTCCCGATCTCTGTTCCTGTGTTTATTCCTTCTTTCTCGTGCTCTGTCTCTTACTTTGAAAAATAATGTAATAGCTTTCTCAAAAATTCTCTCATTAGTCACTCTACTATTTCTAAAGTAGAAAAGGTATTGGTCTCCATGCTCACATGCCAGAGAGGTTCAAAAAATACTGCAAATCGTCAGTTTTACCTGTGACCACCAATTCATGATGAAATCACATGCCTTCTGGGTCTTGCTAAACAATCTGCAAAGAACAGCGCTGATCTTTTAACTCCACAAACAACACGAATACTGACCCCATCATTGTATTGCATGAAACAGCGCATGCAAACACGCAGACATATACACACAGTTTGTGACTCTTAATTGCTCGTTACTATCTGTGATGGAAGGACTCTTTGATCTTTGGAGATGTTCAGCGCTACGATGGAGCGAATTCTTCAGTGCAATCAGCTTGTTTAATCACAAGGGCTTTCAAGCTATCTTTATTTCCCCCAATTACTGTATTTGTTCCAAGTTCACTTCTCATCACAACTTCAAGAAACCTCAAGGCTCTTCTATTTGTCTGTGCTTGGCCTAGGACCCTAAGCTGCCTTAAAAATCAGCTGATGACAAATATCAGGAATAGCTTATCATCCCCTTCCTCTTCATCTAGCTACACTATGCTCAGCAAGGTCTAGCATTGTCACTTCTACAACAGCACATGAATCAGACATTGCCATACCATGGGACAAGTGACTTATCAAGAAAAATCAATAACTACTTTGCATTGGTATCACAAAGTAAACAGTTGAGATATTCTGGTGAATATGTGCTAATCTTATCCGTTTCAAATATTCACGTGGTCTGCAGTTGTACCTCCAGGGGACTCCTACACCCCGTTGCATCCACAGCAGCCAGTGTACATAGGTTAGAGTATGAACTCACTCTGCTGTGAATGGCTGCTAACAAGGAAAGTGGGTAGATCCAATAATAAATACACTATAATGACATAATAAAAGTTTGGGAAATTGCAGGAGTCATGTTTCTCATTCAGAAGCAAACTTAAAATAAACTTGAAAGCCTGCAAACATCACAATTTTTGTCTGATGAAAAAGTCCCAACTGAACAGCTCAATGAAATGACTTTGCAAGAGTATATGAAAGACATACCACAGGCAAATTGAGATACAAAGTTTGGGGTTTTGATCCCAGAGAGAGAGAATAATATGTCCCTCCATTTATCCATGAACTCTGCAGCTGGCAGGGGCTGCGTTCTGTTAGTAATTACAATGAACAGATGAGGGAAGATATTTTTTTTCCCCCTTTTATTTTGACCTGCAGTTAAAGAAAATTTGCTTGTTTTATTTTAGGTTTAAAAATGATGAGGCAGCATCAACCTGTGTTTCACCCCAGAGCTGTTGATTTTCCCCTGTCTTCTTCCCTTCCCTTCCCTTCCTTTCTTCCTCCCCCCACCCCCCAGCATCTTAATTTATTTCAGACTATGAGTGTGCAGATTCCCAATTTAGTGAGAACAGTTTGCTGCCAAGGCCCTTCAGGGGCTTTCTCTGCAGTTTATTTTCTTAACTACAAGCTTCAGGTTGTTTTGTGTGTGTGAGTGGTGGGGAAGGAAGGAGGGAACTGCATTCCTTCCTCCAAATTTACAACATGAAAAGTTCAGATTTGCTTTTAGCCAAGTAAGTTTTGTCCTTCCTTGTCCTGTTCTGTATTTTGTTGCTGCCTTCCTTCAGCAAACACCCAGCTGGCAGCCTCGGTGACTCAGGGAGTAAAAGCATTAGACACATTTCTTGCTGAAATGGTTATTTCCCTCTGCTCCCTCTTTTTCCCTGTGTGAAATAACCGCTCACAGAAGTGTGACAGGGACAGCACTGGGTTCATGACTGCTTTTGCACAGCCTCATGGGGAATGTCTTTGATGAGATGAATTCTCTCCCCCTTCATACCATAGGAGCCCTGCCTGGGTCCTTGGTAGGTAGGACCACAGGTGCACCCAAAGGAGAACTCTGGAATTGATCAAACAGCCTCAGTTTTAGCATCAAATATAGCAAAATATCTGTTTTATTGAGCACCTGATGTGCCACCAAGCTACTGAACATCCTGCGCTCCCTTTTTCCTAGCAGGAATTTTGTCGGGGCAAAAATTATGATGATTTTGCCAGTTGGCTGGGATTTCTGAACGACATGGCTGGAGCAAGGGGTGGCCCAGGGGGTCTGGGTCCCTGAGATGTCCCATAGATATGCAGCAGCATATGCCACCAGGGTCTGGCCAGCAAGCGGGCTGTGGTGGCACCCAGCATGTGCATCCCATTAGCCCCAAGGATTTCCCAGGCGGAAACACAAGAGGCCTTGCCTTGCTCCAAGTTTTAAAAAATGTTGGTTGCTGTTCAATTGGGAGTAAAGCCAAAAGGATAACAAAAAACAAACCTGTTTCCTGCAAACTGGGAAGCCTGTTTTGTGGCCAGTTGTAGCAGCCTGCTGCCTTCCAGTCAGGGAACAACTCTGGAGAGGGACAAAAGGTCCCCCTGGGTGACGGTCCCTGCTCACAGGAGCTGTGCCACATCTCCTGCTCCAGAAAGCACAGGAGAAAGCCCACACAATCTCTTCTCCTTGCACTGCCTTCTCCACAGCCCACCCCACAGTAATTATTCTTGGATTTGCTCCACTTCTGGGGTCCCCAGGAGCACGTCCCTTCCGAAGGGGGCATGGAAAAGATGAAAAGAGAAGGGACCCAACACGGTAACTGACACAGCTCCAACGTGTATCAAACACTCGACCCAAACCCAGATCGATCCTTAGAGGAGTACACATATATGATTTAAAGTTGTTGAACAAAGCAGAAGTGCAGGAAACCCCAGCATGTTATCAACAGCCTTTGAGCAATAATAACACAAGGTTCATTTCACGGAGGAAATTATTTAATACAAAACTATTCACTCAACTCCAAACATAGGACGGCAATATAAGAAGAATATGAAAGTAGCTTTATTTTTACAAAAAAATAATCCTGGGCAGGTTTTCTTTAGGGAAAGCAAAGCTTCCCTCTCGTTAGTCCACTTCCTGCAATTCCACACTGTGATTGTGTTTTGGGAATATACCCAAATTTATTTTTATGCAGATTACGCTACTCTCATATTTCCTTAATACAGTTTCATAGTTGATTTCCTTTGCCCATGTTAACCAAAAACTGTTTAACATATGCCTCACAACCACCCATTGTCAGACTCAGGCTAGTTTAGGGTCTCTCTTTTTTTTTCTAAGAGGGGAGGTGGGGGGTAGCGGTTGTTACAGAAACTTTTTGTCATGCTGTTTCAACGGATGAGCTTAAAACTTATATAGGAGTATTTTTCACATTCTCAGAGAGTTCCATACATGGTGGGTTTTTAGTTGTCACCTTCCTTCTTTCATTTAATTAGTGCCCAATGACTGTCCGGTGCTTCAGATGACTGCAAGGGATCTGGTTTATTCTGTTCCTGGTTCCGAATAGCTGTGGTTAAAAATAAAAGGGACTTTCACAGGACTGATCCAGAACCCATGACTGGGACTTTCAGCTCCTATGGATGCAGTCCTCAGCACAGCACCTGGCCACTGTGTGGTCAAAGCCATTCCTGCAAAGTAGGCACCTCCGCTACATGGGATCATGGGAGAATTGGAAGAGTTGAACACCAATAGCAGTGAGACATGTCATCTAAGAGAAACCACCTCTCTGTGCCCAATGGCATCACCACTCTAAGACTAAGTATGCCACAGGACTCTATAAGAGGTCCTACATGAAGTGGTCTTCGTCACCTCAGGGAGAAGAGCATTAGGAGAGGCTTGTATTGGAGGGAAGAGGAGACAGACAGCAGATCACACTGGGAAAGGGAAATTTCTAGCCCAGAAGAATGGAGGGACCAGATCAAACAGAGAAAAAAAGCACTCGTGCCATCTGCAAGTCCTTTGTGGTCAAGTCATAGAAGAGTGGGACACAAAACAGGAGAGAGATGAGGGAAAGAGATATTTTCTGCATTTGTTCCCCTTCTTCTAGTGCAATGTATATTGGATCAGTTCACCCAGTTTTTCTAACTCAGGGAACAGATGGTGTCATATTTGAATATAAAATGAGTTTTCATTTGCTTTGCCATAAAAGAAAAAAAAACACAAACAAACAAGAAAAAAAAGAGCTCACCCAAAAATGATGCTATAGTTTTTTTTACAGACCTGTGGTCTCAGTTGCAAGCTGAGCTTGTTTCAGTTCCCGGATCTAATTTGTGGTCTATTATGGTCCTTTTATGCCTGCAGATGTACAAAATGAAAAAAAGTCCCTTCTACAAATGGAAATACTTTTCTACTTAGACAATGTTCATGTTTTGGGGAAAAGTGAAAAACTGTTTAACCACATTTGGCAGCAAAATTCCAACTGTACAGGCACAGAGTTTGCTGTTGTTGCTCTGTGCTGTGTAGCTTCGAATTCAATTAGAATTCAAACCCACTCCTTTTTTCAGGTTCTGTTATAGGAAACAGCTTCCGAAATGAATACTTTTCTTATGGTACATCTTGTCAGGACCTATGAGAAGGGCTAAGAAAACACAGAAGAGAACCTCTTCACATGGCAATCCCAGGACAAAAATGAAGATTCAAGTGATATAAGATTAAACAACATAGGATTTAAGAGATGAATGGGCTGGGGCTGTTGTTCTTTTCGAAGGCATGAGTTTCATCCTTGAAGAGCTGAAATACGGGATCTGATTAAACACTCAAGTTTTATGCCAGTGTGACTTTGTAATGTCATTGTGGTAATCAGTGGAGTTAGACAGTCATAAAAGTAAACTCCTGTAGCAGCAGAGGAAGCCAACAGGTCAGATGAACAATCAAGACCTTTTTCTGAGTCTATCTACAGTCTTTCACTTGCATCACTTTTCCCCTGCTATGATGCTTATAAAAGTTTTGGGCTGTTTGCAGGTGCCAAAATATTCTCAGAATAAATTTGCACTGAATTTGAGACAAGCTGACTGAAGACCTCTCCTGAGTCCCATATTTTCTCAAATTCCACAATTACGATGTTATTGCAAGTAGAGCCTTTTTTTCCTCTTTAATTTACACTCTGCTGGCTTACATATTACCCTCCAGCACATCTATAAAAGACCTTGGTTGCTGAGGTGGGGCAGGAATTGAGTGGTTTAGGATTTGGTAAAGGGATTAAGGAGTCTTTCATTTCTAGGTCACTAGTTCAAGACTGTCATGACTGTAGGCTGTCTACTGACCTGTGTTAAATATATTGGTGGATGTTGCTTATTCCCTATCAAAAAATCACCACCACATTTGGCATTGATTTGACTTTATAACAGAGTAGGATTGGTATGCATTAATCAGAAATGGGAGCATGTTGCAAAGCTCAGATCAGGATGTGAAATCTCCCAAGGTTTGAGAATGGATGTGTTTGGGGTTTTGGTTTGACTTCTCAAAGCAAAAAGTCAAGCAGTGAAATGTGGGTTTCAAATTGTCTAGTAATTTAGAGTTGTTAAGAGCCAAGTCCTACTTTTAATTTTAGCTGTGCTTCTTCCTTAGGAAAAGCAGTTTCTTTCTCTACTTCTCACCTGTCAAACTGCAAAAAAGCTCCCAGTAAAATACCTTTTTTCTTATTTAGCTTCCAGAGATCCCTGAAGACAGAAAGAAAGGAAAACATAGAAATTAGGAGATTATTAATGACTCAATCAACTATGAATCTCAGAGGTAAAACGGAACCGTTATCACTTCTGGTATATTTTAGCTAAACATCGGAAGAAACACCAGGAGTTTGAAGCTTTGAGTTCATTCAAATTAAAAGAAGAAGAATGATATTCCCTAAAGAAATTCAAAGATTAGGCCTTCAAATAGGTTTTCTTTAACACCTTAGACAGGAAGCTCCCCTACCTTCTCTTTTTCTCATACAGACACCACACTCTTCAACAGACTCTTGACCTTAATGGGATGATATTTGCTGATTTGGAGTCTCAGTCCCAGCAGTGAGTTCATAATAAGAGTCAGCTGAAGAAAGGCTGCTTCCTTACCTTCCAACGATTGTGCGTTTTAAGCCATCAAGTTACACATTGCTTCTGCCAGCTCTCAGAAAGATGTCAAATTGAGTAAATTTCAAAAGCAGAAAGCTCATTGAAAGTACAAGCTCAGCTAAAGTGTTAAAATGCAGCATTATCTCTGGTTGGGAGGCAGCTTTCATAAATGGCACTGAAAAACAATCAAATTAGAAAATAAATACAACCTGGAAACAGCAGGAAAAGTTATACTGAACATAAATCTGGTTGTGATAATTTTAATTAAAACTGGATGTGATACAGTGTTCAATATGATATTTCCTTCGTTCCTGTTTATTATTGAGATTACATTTGTATATTCTGCTCAGCTGTAGGCCTGCACCATCAAGTCCAAGGGAGTTCAGACGGAGTGAGACCAAAACAAAGGCTTAAAGAAAGCAGGCAAGCAAAAAATATTAAAAAAAAAAAAAAAAAAAGAGGAAGAATCCCAGTTGCTTTTGTAAACCTTCACCTCTCACAGCCTCCAGGATGCTGTGGTGACCACATGTTCCATACCTGACCATATTTTGATTTGGGACCTATTAGCTCTGAGGAATTTTTTTCTTTGAAGTTTGAGTTTAGGCCTGTTTTTGCTGGTTTGCCTGAACTACTGCCTCCCCACCGCCCCCCCCCCCGATGTTTCTGGGTGCTGTCAATACACCTTTCTCTCTTTTTCCTTAATCTCCTCTTGTGACCAGGTGTGGCAAGGAGTCAGAATTGCTCTGCTTCCCTCCCTGTGGACTTCAGCCCTCAGTGGATATGACCAGCTTCTGCTCTTACCCTTCAGCTCAGCAAGAAAAGGGCAAGATCCCTCCCCAAGGGGTGGCAGAGCTTCTCTGCACACTTGTAGGGTGCTGGATCCCTGGGTCTCCAGCAGTGCAATCAACACACTGTCTTCCCACTTAAATATTTTGCCATGTGTCCAGAATAACTAGATTATCTAAGCAGCAGCACAAGGAAGAAAACAGTTTTCTGGTGTTGTGGGGGGCAAAGATTTCTAAATATCTTCTCTACTGGGAGGACATCAAAGATTTTACCATTTCCCAGATGACCCAGAAACCAAAACAAACCACTCTCTGCCTTCTTCTTTAGGCATGTTTGACTCCAGGTTTACTAACAGCAAGAGCATGCTACACTGGTGTGAATGCAAGAAAGTGGGAAGTGGGAGATGGTGCCCCACAACTGAGTTGAATGCTTCAAGCTACAGCTTTCCCCAAGCTACTTCTTCAGAAACCACCATGGCCAGCATTTTCCTTGCTAGCTAGAGAAAGCTTAACTTTTAGCTTCAACAAATTAGTGTTCCCCCTGTAATTTGTTCAGTATGGAAAATTATAGCTACAAAAAACAGTCATATAGATAGCTACAATATTTTGCATACTCTTGATTCTTTATTCTCCAAGGTGAAACAGGGTGGGAATTTGATGCTACCCCAGTTTTTCTTACCTGGTATGGCTTTATTGTACTGAGGAACCTTGAGCAGATGATCTATACCCCAGCACTGGCACACCTTGGCCTGGCTGAAGCTTTGCACTGATTAAAAGGACTGTAGCAATTCAGTAAACTGGATGGAGATCTTCACAGATGGTTGGGGAATGGGTGTGCCTCTGTATTTATTTATTTTCCCCCAGAATTTGCTGGCAGGCCAAATATTTCAGAATTGTGAGGACTGAAGAGAAAGGAAGACATTTGACTGTTTATGGGAATCCTATTTCCCTTGTCTGGGATGTCTGTGCTTCAAGAAATGGTATCATCACAGGCTGGGGATATCTGCTTACAACTTTTGAAGGAGATCTTTAGTCATAATCTATCAAAGCTTTAAATGAACATGAAACCAAGGAGACAAAATGAATAACTCACCCTAATGGAACAGCAGATGGTAAGATCTCACAGCACATCATGGTAGTGTTCCAGCATCCACTATATAATGTTTCTTTTTCTGAGTGAGAATAGTGCTCATTCTTGTTGTTTAATGTCTACAAGGTCTGGTAGAGACTAAATCATGATAAGAGTCACAGACGTTTTGGAAAGCCTGAAATTGGATAAGTGTCAGTCACTATCACCTCCATCAACCTTAACTTCCTTAGTCACAATGTAAACAGCTCTACGTAGTTTTATTTCATCATTTACTGATGGCGGGGGGGGTGGGGGGGAAGAATATATATCCTAAACACTTCTGGACAGCAGCTGTGGGCAGAAAATATATAGGATAGTGAAGCTTGTGAAGTGTGCAAGAAAAACAGTGTTAGTTAAACATGTCTGAAGATTGGGAATCCCGGGTCATTCATGTGCTTCAGTTCAGAAAAGCAAGGGATGCTGCATTTCACAACAGAAAGTCTTAAAAATAAAATAAAATAAAAATAATTGCTTTGGGGACCCAAGTTAAAATGCAGGTGTTTTGAGGGGAACATAAACATTTTTTCCTAAATGAGGCGTTGAGGGCTGGAAGAAGGGCAGTAAAATTAGTGGAATTACTGCCTGATTTTAACCAGATGATTGCTGCAGTTGGACACCAGCGCGGTTTCATTAGGGACTCTAATTTACAAGCCATTCGCTGCATTCCAGGGGAACACAGCAACTCTCCCCCCCACCCCCCACTCCTAAAGAATGCCAGCGCTGAGCTTTATGGCAGCAATGCCTGACTACACACTTGCTGGCTTTGGGGATTTTTTTGTCATTGTTGCTATTGTTGGGGGTTTTTTTAAGGCCAGCTTGACTGTAGTGCTGTGACCAAGCTTTTTGGGAAGGGAGAAAACAAAGTCACACCACCTTCACCCGGGCAGGTACTCCCAGGAATCTGTGTAAATCTCCATTGGTGTGGAGAACATATGGTCCTTCTACTAAGAGCTATCCTGATTTATACATAATGTGCAATCAGATATATTACATCATTTCAGTGTTAGATACTAGTATATCCCAGATATAAAATGACCCTTTTCCTGGCCTTCCATTAGATCCTAAATTGTCATTAAAGTACAGTCCTGAAAGCCTGAAGCAGGTGAGGTTTTGGCCTCATGTGACCTAGCTCAACATAAATTTGTCTGATCTTTATAGAGGCAAATGGCCTAATGAACACTGTGGATAGAGGAGACTTCCATGTAGCCAGCCCTTGGGATCTGGTATTACTTTCAGAGGTATGAGATTTCTGCCTTAACCCACCTGGCAAAGCAGCAATAACTTCTTTGCTTTAACAAATACCACACAGCTCTCCTACACTCCTCCTGTTCACCCTGCTTAGCCATCTTCTGGACCTATCCACACCACATCAGCGTAGCTTTCCCATGTATCGCAGAGTTTTATTCCACTGCCTCAGTGCAAACCACCAAAGCCAAAAGATGGTAATATGAATCCTTTCCGCGTTTTATGGGTTCAGAGCCCTCCTTTGCAAAGGATAAGCATCCTTTTGACATATCATTATTTTCTGTTTTTCTCCTATTCGTTCTTTCTATTGTTTTTTTTTTACTGAATTTCACCTTTTCTATTAAGAGCTGCAAAATTTCCCTATTTTGTCCAATCAACTTCCTTCCCTGTGCTGCTTGCAATTTTCTTTTACATTTTCAATACATCTGAGTTTCATTTTTCCCCAATGACTATTCTCTTGGCTAACCCACTCTCCAATTTTGGTAGGCTTGCTGAGGTCCAACGGCCATGGTTAATGTTTGCCTGCTGTTAATCCTAACCCTCACACCTAAATTATGATTAAAAATAGTGAACAGAATCCCAAAGCCGGAGGGGGTTTTGAGTCTGTCACCAAGTAGTTATAATATGTGCATGTTACATATTAACAAAGCCCACAAATGCAGGAAGTGAGGTTTCCTTTCAGTTGTAATATTTATCTCCTATTTTTTGAGGGCAGCCATTCTGGTCTACCGCTGCCTCTCCTCTGCTCCTGTCAGATCTCACAAGTTCTGCTGGGTTGGCTCAGACATGTATTTCAATGCAAAACCTCCTATTTAAAACCCAAAACAGATTTAGTAAATAATGTCCTTCCCCTGAGGCAGAAATGAGCTAGCAGAGCAGGAACCGTGCCCATGGAGGAGTAACCTTACATATGAGAAAGGAAAAGAGCAAGTTCCCTTGCATTAAATCATTCTGTGGGATCTTGTGTCCTACTTGAGAACCTCTAGTGAAGTATTGTGCAGTCTTCATCCTGAACAAATTCAAATTCACCTGGCCTGCTTGAATCATTTGAATGAATCTTCAGGGGTTTTTCACTTTTTTTTTTTTTTTAAATCATGGGGCTTGTGCTGGTGTAGGTAAAACTGAGCAACTTATCCCACTTTCAAAGATACTTTTGTTGAGAAAATGTGATTTTCAAATGTAGTTTGCCTACGGAGCAGTTCTAATTACTTCCTTCAAATATTACTCATGTAGTATTTGGATAAATTTTCTGTGCCAAAAAGTGTTTGTGAATCAATCCAGCATCCTGTTGATGCTTTTGTTAACCATAAATATTTGCTAGCAACCTTTATGATCAAGTGGCAGCCTACAACTGTTTGCAAATGGTTCTCTCAAAGAATATTTGGAGATCACTATTCTGGTTACTACCTGAGTGTGTGGGACTCACCTGAGCTGCAGGGTAATGATGTTAGTCCAGATCTGACCGAAGTTATATAAACTGTATGATGACTTGTGGGAAGAAGTAAATGATGAAGAAAAAACCCTTCCTTTCCAGATTCCATTTTAAATTACTTGTGCTACTATTCATGAACATGCACCAATTTGCAAAATGCCTCAATTGTGCAGGTACCTGAGCTGATAGAGCCACCCAAACAGCAATCACATGCTTTCACTGAGTGAAGAGCTAACTTCACAGAAACCTAACTTCAACCTGTCATTGCCTTTAAATGGCCTAAATAATTTCACCACTAGTCTTTATTTGCAAAGGTAGACAGGTTTGATCAGGCACTTTCCCTTTGCTACATCTATAGACTTGCTCAAAATCTTTGTGAATGAAAAATATTATTATGATAACTTACTATGGTATCTTTCCATTCTTCTACAGATCTGAGATGGCAAAGGCCCTGACACACATCTTCCTGTAGTTTATAAAGCAGTTATTTTGACAGTCAGACTATCAGATGAATTGTCATGAAGCCACTCTGATTTCTCTCAGTTCACCCTTTGAATGATAACAGATTTCATAACTTAGAAGACCTTTTATTTGCCTGGTTGACGTTGCTACATAGTCAGGATTCACTGCACCATCAGGGTATTTTCAAATGCTTCGTGACTCAAGTGTTTTATTCTTCACTGACTTTCACTGGCATTTAGGCTCGTAACTGAGCTGGTTTGATTAGTTTGGAAAACCAAAGAAACTATCCTTTAAGAGTAAAGCATGTACATCAACTCTGTATTAACCAATTTATAGGAATATCTCTTTGGTACTAACAAGGAACAATCTGGCATGAATTATTTCCCATTGCAATTGAGAGACCTTTCAAGACTTCACTTCTTGTTTTCATAAGATCACCTTGTATAATTGAGGGCTAAAATGCAGGGCAATTTGTTCAGATCCCTCCCCAGTCTGCTTATCATCATCTCATGGATATGTGCAACTTCCATGGAAAAAAAGTTGAACAAAAGAAGAAGCTGAAATTTTTTCTAACAACACAGTGAATCCAGGCAAATTCTGGTGATCAATTTGTTAAATAATCTTCATTCTGAGCAAAATTTGAAATGAGAGAACCAATATTTCATATAGATAAAAATAAAACTTTGAAATTTAATTGATTTACTAAAGAAAACACTATTCTTTTTTGTTATGATTCTTAAACAAGAACAAATTTACTCTTGTTGGGAGAAAAAAAAAAGGATTTTTTGCTCCCTTAGAACTCTTTTAAGAATAAATACATTTGGGGATGTTTAGACAACATGAAAGCTGCACTGAGAATGTCTTCTACAGGACTGACTGATCATGAAGGGCTTTAGAATAAGATGCCCCACTTTATTAAAAAAATGTTATTGACAGAGAGCTTCAGATAAGGTTAAAAATCAGAGCATCATGACTGATCAAAAAGCACAAATCTTATTTGTCTTCATAATTTATATGAACGTAATTGAAACTGCTGTCCTTTATGTATTTGTTTATTAGATGATTAATAATTAGAGATGTTATAAGGTTAGAAAGATTTAACATTATACAATTAACATTATAAGAAAGTTACTTTTGCTTAAGTCCCTAAAAATGTGATGTCCTCGTTGACAAAATACAGAAGTTTGTGAGACAGAGCAAGTCAGACGCCCAAGGCAGGAGGCAGTAGGAAGAACACCTACTCCATCTCAGCTGCAGTGATCCTGAGGAAGCTTTAAGGTGAAGGAGAGCACAGATGTTGCACACCAGTGTTCTGCTGTTGAAAGGGGATAAATGACTAATAGCTTTCACAAAAGGCCAAACAAAGTGTCATAAGCTCCTAAAAGCTCCTAAGATGTGTTTCAGCTTTTTTCCTATAATTATCTCACTTCTAGGCTAAACTTGACAGAAAACCCACTTGCTTTTGTGAGAAATACTCTTGTTGTTTGGGAATGCAGATGTTGCTGAAACTCAGAAGGAAGCCTACTTTCATTTGGCCAGCTGTCTCCTAACAAGATGTCCACAGACTCTTCATTGTACCCTTAACACTTAATCCAGACATACAATGACTTAATGCTAGCTCTTGACACAAATGGACACTGCACTATACCAAATAAGGCTGAGGACATCAAAATAATTCTCATTTGAGAGTAAATGCAGGCTGAACCCAAGTTTGGGAGTCTGATGAGTAAACACTACCAAAGGAGAAATAAACATGTTCTGTTGGCCTGAACTACCATAATTCTCTCAGCTGCAGAAAGAAAATAGAGCACAAGAGAAAAAGGAATGTTTAGATATAACTTAGAGGATGGAAATTTTCTGTTCATGTTTAGAAGATCTCACAATATCTGACCACAGCCATGTGTGTTAGCTGATATCTACCCCTTACCCAAAAATATGTTCAGGCAGATGGAGAATGAGATTTCTGGGATTTGATTATCAAAAATAAAACCACAGACCTGCATGAGCTAATGTTGTTCCAGATGCATTATCTTATAATCTCCAGGAAGAGAGGAAAGGAACATTGAATCCTCCCTTAAAGAGGTCTTTCAGCAGGCTTAATCTTCCCGCTGCATGAGAAGAAATTGCTGCCTAAAACTGGAGGGGATCTCTGCCTGAGTTCCAGACAGAAGAAAAGTGAGGTCTGAAGGAACAGCAAACAGTGGAGTGAATTGCAAGATTCCATTCATCTGCTATGACACAAAAAGATCCATGGGTCCTTTCTCTACTCCATTGTTCAGAAAATGAGCCCAGGCTGATGGCCTATTGTTTTTCTTTTTGTTTATTCTTGCCCCAGATCACCTTTCCTCTTTCTTGCAACAAACTATATTGCAAAGCTCAGCCAAAACAGAACCCTCCAAAAAACTTTCAGGGACAGTATCTTCAAACAAAATCCTTATTTAGGCAGTTAAGCCCTTAGCAGAGGGGTTGATTTTGAACAAAATTCACTTTAGAAATACTTCCAGAATCACTGTGATATCTTTAAAGCCCTCTGACTCTCCCTGGGAGGAGTAGCCACATCGAGTGCATTACACTGGGCACTGCAGTAGAGCCCACACTGGCACTTGTGCATTTGACCCATGGGCCACTGAGCTCACTGATAAGGTGGCTGCCCTCCAAGTAGACATCCAAGCCCCCAGTCAGGTCCCACAGCAATTGCAGGGTCAGCTTTTTTGCCACATACGGTGACCATTAGCTGAAAATGTGGGAGACCAAAGGTCACTGCAGTGCCCTGGCAGTATTTATATGCTTGAAAAGTACCTGGGTGCCTTTGTGTATCCCAGTGTTACTGCTTTTATGTAAAACCAAGAATTTGCTTTTTAAAACAAGATATGTTTTCTCTCTATTAGACATGCCATATACATGCTCTGCCTTCAAAAGAGTTATCTCATATTTAAAATAATGTGATGGGAAACAGAATTCAACCCTCAGTAAGCTGTAGGGGGAGAAAGCTGTAAAGCAAAGGATGCTCCTACCCTTGTTTCTTCATTGTTAAAAGGTGAAAACCTCACACAACGAAGGGAAAAAAAAAAAAAAAAAAGAAAGAAAAGAGACAGTTTTAAGGGCTTTTAAAATATCTAATGCGCCAGGATCTAAATTGGCAAGGAGCCAAGCAGTGTCTTAAAGGGACAAGCACTTTATTATACTTTCTAATTCTTCCAAAGTCTGTCTGTAGGATATATGAGCTGGCTCTAATATGACTACTCTATTCTCATCCTCCAGTGGTATACTCCGGTCTCAGCTCATAAATTGAAAATGGAAGATCAGTAAATCAGCATGGACTGTTTCAGAGGGACATTGTGAATTTCCAGTCAAATCTTTTGGTTTATCTTAAATATTTCATCTTAATGTCACCTTTAGAAAAAATCTTTCATTCAAGTAAGTTACAACACCCAGTTCTAAACTGATTACACTCCCCTACTGACCTTCTGGAGAAAAGCTTCTACAGCAGTACAAATACCATGTTGGCAGCTCTCTGCTATAGCTTAGGAGGGAGAAATTTTGGCGTAGTGAAAATCCTTAAAACCCTGCCAAGACATGTTGTGATGTGCAAACAAGGTAAGAGGAGGTCCGCATTGCCATAACACAGCACATACACCCCTGCAGCTCTTGGCCAAGTCTCCTTTCTGGGGTCTACCATTTCTGTCGGGGACCCCCATCTCCTTTACACCACCATGACCAACACACTGGTATTCATCATAATTTACTGGGCCAAACTGTTTTTTGTGTTGCCACAAATTTCAGCAGTCTAAGCAAGGGGAGCAATTTTTTGAGGCAGGAGGGGATGCGGTAGTGAGAATGATTAAAAAAGAAAGATACAGATGAATACTCTCAATGAGTCTCTAAGGTACAGCCTGGCTGAATCTCCTTACAATAATAATAGCAACTTCCTCCCCTGAGGAGAAGCACTTCCCCAAAAGCTCAAAGAAACACCTAGAAGGGAAAGATTTAACTGAAAAATTGTATCATGAAATGCATTATAAATGTCATTCATTTCAACCAATGCCAGTTGCACTGGGCAATAAACAATGGATCCTTGAAATACAATTCTTCTGCATTCTGCTGCTAAAATAATTGAGGAGTTACCTGAGAAATATGGGCTGATAAAATTGCTCAGAGAGCTTGAGTCTATCCTCTTTCTTCCTACCCTGGACTTATTCTTTTGTCTTCTAAGTGGAGATGATTTTGTTTTTCAGGACTTTAAATGAAGCTGGGAATTTCCATGGCTGCTTATTTATACAGGGCTATACACCACAGTTAATTCACCCTGACAAGAATGATGTTGAGCTTTCTTGCCATATGATCTTGTATTTAAGATCCTGTCAGTTTTGAGGACTCTAAATAAACCTTCTTTTAAATATTTAATACTCTTCAGTGATATATGCCTTTAGGCTCTGAGCCTGGTCCAACCATCAAAACTTAGAGTTTTCTGTATTTCCCATCACCACAGTCTTTCCATATAAATTAAATTTGCACTCTAAATTCTCTAGTGGATTCCAAGTTGTTTTCTTCTCATTTGCCATTCCCCTATATCTAGAAAGAAATAAAAATCTACTTGAGTTCCTTCTATAGGACTTCTAAGGTCTTTGTATAGTAAAGTCATCCCATCCCAAAAATAAATAGCCAGAATATTTTGTGATAATGTCTGTGATTATGTGAATGATGCTCAGGGTCTCTACTTCTTGCTTCTTTTTTATTAAGGACCTGCACACAGAATGCTAAAAGAAATCAAAGAAAGTGTGATTTCTCTCTCTACTTCTTTGGCCTAGTGACTTCCTCCTTTTTGTTCTGATAACTACAGGAATAAGAGAAACAACAGACTCCCTGACATGGAACAGGGATCCTGGTGGAGTAAATAGAAGCCACTTTGCAATACTGACCCATTGAAGTGTTATGGTAAATGTGGGCCTTGACCAAAATAGCCAAAAGCCTCTTGCCTGGGGACCTCACCCAGATCACTAAGTGAAGCATAGGTTAAATAACCTGCTTTGAATAAGATTGGTAGAGGGTTGGACCTCTGTCTCCACTGACTATGCCAAGCTATTTTTCAGTTTCACCACAAGTTCCACTGCAGACCTGCGGAGATTTCCTTCTGATTAAATATATCAAGTAGTCACTCAACCTCAAACCAACTCAGATCGTCATTCAGGTTTCTCAACACTATGAAGAAAAACGGGGCTGAAAGAGTTGGTAGATCAGAGATTTCCTCTCATCCTTCCTCTCCCATCTAGCAGCCTCAACTATGAACACAGTTCTCAAGGTACTTAAGAACCCGGTCCTTCCAGGGAAGATTTATTTGCTCTCTGGTGCTCAAATTCCTGCAGAACTTATCTTCTCCCTGTATCTTTCTGTTTGCACTTCTGGATGTGCCACACATACACACACACCCCTGTTAGAAAATCTGAGAGCCACACAACAAAAGCCTGACCACAGTCACAGGATGTGATCTGAATAGGAACCCAGGCAGATGGGATACCTGTCACATGCTCCAGCCACAATCAATAGCAAAGGCAAAAAAGCACTAACAAGGGCCTTCGTCAAATGGAAACATAACTAAAACAAACAGTGTGTCAGGTTCAGGTCAAGAGAGGTTCCTGGAAGCTAACTCATAACAGCTAGAACAGAAATTCAAGCTCTTCTTCAACAGGAATTGTCCCTAACTCTGAGTAAAAGTGATTAGACTTCACAGAATTCGGCAAAATTGCCTTTGAGTGTCAGCAGTGAACACTGTATACTCTTCTAAGACTTCACAGTACAACTGTCAGCTGTCTGTTTTCTTTCTGCTATGTGTGGAGTTTATACAGACACTCCCAGAGGAGCCTTTAATTGCATGTCATGACAAGTCTCCCAACCTCTTTGCAGCTCTTCCACTTAACACACAGTGTAAACTCACCCAATCTCCCTTCACTTTCTCCTTCCCATATTTCTCTCTTGGAGCTCTGTGGAGGCCTGTGTTGAAGCTTCATTATGATGGAGTGGACCCAGTGGAGAACTCTATAAAAAGCATCCGACCCATTTATCAGGACAGATCTCTTTAACAAGTCTATATAAACCTCACGTGTTGAAGAGCCCTAACCTGTGACTCAGAGACAAAACTAAAACCCCAAGTAACTATGAAAGAGGGTTTTTTTCCAATTGCTTATTCCTACAGTTTTTTTGATTGTGCGAGAAAGTCACTAGATTTTACTAACGACAGCACTGAGCAGTCCCAGCAGAGAGACACCACCATTACGGAGAGAGCTATGCAAACACAGAGACTGTCCCTGCCCCAGAGTTCTTATAATGTAAATAGTAAAGACAGTGGGAGGGAAAATAGAAGCACAGAGAGGTGAAATGCGTTGCTCAAGATGACACCACAGCTCTGTAGTCACTACAGAGTATTGCCTCTCAGGGTAAGTGTTTTTGTAAGAGGTCTGGCTTTGCATTTAAAAAAAAGAAAAGTCAAAACAATTCTCATGGCAAAGATGTTGTAAAGTCTGGTTACACTTGTAAAGGGATTCTGTAGAATATCATGCCCCAGCGTGCCATATTATTCCCTTTTTGTGATTCTCAGAGCAAATTTCCTCAATTTTCAAGTCTAGAAACATTTCTTTTTTTACTGCTTCTGCCTCAAACCAGTATTCAAAAATTGAGGTGCGATAGGGAAACATTTATATTTAAAGCACTGTATGTTTGCATCAAATTTCTCCCCCACCCATTACAGCCATGGTTTAACAGCGCATTTAAGCACATGTTTAACTTTAACCACACAAGTGGTACTATACACATCAATGAAACTACCTGCACTTAAAATTAAGCACTTGTTTAAGGGCAAGATATAGAGAGACACATAGTGGGATTTTAAAAACCCCTTGAGCATTCAGTGGAAGTTAGGTGCTTATGCGCTTAAGACACATTTGAAAATCCCACTGAGATGATGTATCTGCAGCTGAATGCCTCTGGAAATCTGGCGGTGATCCTCAGAATGATACAGTGATTGATCGCAGTGAGAATTACACCTCTAATGAAGTCCTGATTACACAGAGAATTTGCAACATTTATGGCTAAAATTGGTGCAAGGATTGGCTCCTTTTTCTAAAGCACCTCTTTGAGCTTGATCCATAATAGCAGTCGGGTGATGTGTAATTCCATAAGCTGCACACGCAGCAGCTCTCAGAGGGCTCACAGGACCAGTCAACCAGCTTATGGTACATTTATATTTACTAATTTTCAGATTTCAGCTATCTGTGGTATATGCCACCCTGTACAGTGGTCAAAGACCCCAGTCCTCTCTCTGATCCCTGTCCTATCTCACCAAATCCTGCAGCAGCGGCATCTCCACACTCTCCCTTGCTAGTTGATCCTGGACTGATCCCTCAAAGAGGACCCAAAACACCAGTCTCCAGCTCTGACAAAATCAGCACTCACCCAGCAACGCATCCAAATGCCTGAGGACACCCAGAAGCTGAACAAACACCTCTAATGAAGTGATATAATTTTTCTAAGCTAATGAGAAGAAAAAGTAACCTGAGCCCACAGGTATGAACCCTAATGGACAACAAGCCAAGGAGATAAGCCCCCGCTTTCCACACAAGCTAACAGAGGTCACGCTGGCCAGAGTTTGAATCTTTCTGGCAGGCAGCTCACTGCAGCTCTACACCTGGCTGGGTTTAATTTGTTATTTATGTCAGCTTTGCATATTTGTAAAGTTCAAGGGTTTATTGCCCTGGCCTGACCTTGCCAAGTCAGAGCTCACATGTGGTTCTCTAGTAGCAATTTCTTTCTAATAAACTTTACTTGAAAGAACATGTGTGATAGATTTTGTTGATGATTAAAAAGAATGGGGCTATGTTCATTGTTAGCCAAGCTGGTTTTGAAGTTTTGTTGGAAGTCACCTCTGTTCTCATTTTAAAAAAAATGTCCCCTTCCCCCTCACCCCTCTATTTTACTGCACACCCTAATTATGTTTCATGTTGAAGCATGTAGCATTGTTTGTGTCTATACAGTAAAGACACTTCCCCCATGTGCTTATTAAGATCATTAAATTAAAGAGTATTGTTGAGAGTTGTTCTTTAATCAGTGCATGTGCAAGCACCAAAACCTGGGCACACGCAAGAGCACAAAAATGCAAGTCTCTGATGTACAAACATGTAAAAAGCAACCAATGCCTGACATATTCTTTACCAGCCCCAAAGCCTGTTGCTCCTAATTTGCTTTGTTTTTCCCTATTAACAAAGGAAACAAATATTTTCTGTCCCTACAGGCTGTGTGACAGGGTACGATCCTAGCTCCATAGGAAGCAACACCAAATTTCCTTCACCTTCAAAGGGCTCAGAAATTCATCCCCTTATGCTCAGAAACAAATAAGCCAGCAGTTCCATGGGACGTGGAACTTCTAAAACCTGATATTTTGACCTTTCTGCAGTGTAGGTTCTCATGTGGCTAAAAGCATGGTTGTGCCTGTGTTGTTTTACCCTACTGCTTCACAGCTCCAGCCACCTGGGTGCCATGCAGACTCCAGCACTAGATACCCTTTGGGGACTCTATAAACTGAGGACTTTGTGCTTGTGCCCACAGACCTATGTTTAATCCAGCACTGCCTATCCTTCTGCCAAGTGTGGCTGACATTGCCCAAGTTTAAGAGTTAGAGGTAGATAGACAGACAGACAACATGATTGCATAAATCTCATTTTCTTATAAAACCCATCTGAAAATGTTATAACACTGCTAGCACATCCTGAAGTCCTTACTTCCCCTACAACTCTTTATTTTCCCACAGTTTGTTATGTTCGCAGCTCAGGACATAATTCTGGACAGATAGCATTGAAGGAAGTTTTTATCTGATGTATGACAGCAAGTTAACATGTGCTTTTGTGATTACTTGAAGAGCATGTATGTGCAAGTACTTTCCTGAATCAACAGCTTTGATTGTAAATCATTTGAGGCAGGATTGCCATTTATTAAATGCGTGTACAATGACCTGCCTGAGATCCCTAACACTACTGTAAAATGACTAAATAAGTAAATAATAGTGACATTCATACTCTGACAGCAGCTGTGAGACTTTCCATTAAATGAGGAGCTCAAGAGGCAATTGCGTCTAATAGTCAAAGCAGGGACTAGGAAACTGAATTTCTGGTTGTTGCTCATGGAGCAGGATCAGGATGCACTGTAGGTTACTTCTGCCTGAAGTACCAGTTCATACCTCCCTCTGTGAATGGGACACTGGCCTAAGGAATTGTCAGCCTGACACAAGTCTTTACTAAGTGGCAAAAGACACTACTTTGAATTATGTTTACTGTGGATTGGCCTATAAAAGCTGCAGGGCAATCAGCAATGATCAGCAATGTGCCAGCTGATTGTAAGAGCTCAGCCTTCAGTCCTGAGATTTGCTTTACCCAGTGCCACTGAAACCGATCTTAAATCTTGCTTATCTTCCTTTTGTATGAGGTGACTTTTCTGAAGAGCCAGGCAATTTTAGCAAACCATAACAGATGTGTATGCAGGTTTGTATGTGTGTACATGTGTACAAATACTTATTTTTCTCTCTACTTTAGCTTCTCTGTTTCTTTGGCACCTCTGCTATCTCTGTCTCCATATGCAGTCTTCTCATCATTACCTTTCCCATCTCTTTCTCCCTTCTAATTCTTCCTCTTACTTTGTGAATCTCACGTTTTTAGCTCTAAGTGTTCTTTCCTGACCCCACTAACACCACACATTTTTGTCCAGATAGCACCCCTTTCTGCTTTCACAAATCTTTGTTACAGTGTTCTCACTTGAAATGCAAAAGATGGTTTTGCAAGAGCACATCTTTCAAGGAACAACAAAACTAAGGGGATCTAAAGCCAACTAGAGAGCCCTATGTTCAGCAGGTAGGCAAAAAGATACAACCAAGAGTAAAGCAAAACTGGGGTTTCTAAAACAAACTGGAGAAGTTTCAGCAAAGTCCTAGCCCTTATGCTGATTACAGCTTAATTGGTCACCCTGGTGTTTGAAGGGGCTCAGTGGAAAATAAAACAAATGTGCCTATTGTTCTTACAAGAAGTATTATAATAATAATAATAATTCTTTAAGCATCAGTAGTGCCTTTCATCTAAGGACCATAAAGCACAATGCAAACATTAATGAACTAAGCCTTTCAGTGATCCTATAAATAAGGTAGATATTTTAGACCCATTTTTTTAACATAAGAGTGAGGCCCAGGGAAGATAACAGCAATTTGATTTTTACATTTGCAGTTGGTTACCTAATTCCGTGTATATTTAGGCTTGATTTTCAGAAGTGGTAAGTATCCACAGTTCCAACGGCTCTTATCAAGTAGCATCTCTAAAACTTAAGTCCTACTTCAGTTGCTTTAAAAGTATGTGCTTAGATCCCTCTGTCTCAAGATCTCTACCGGGATCAGACCACAAGTTTGTGCAAGGATTGGGAGAATTTAAGGCTCCTGGTTCCTAGTCCCTTCATCTACACAGTAGTGTACCATGATATTCATAGTATAGCTAATGTCCTGTAAAGACCTAAGCAGAGTCTTCTCTTTCAGCATGAGCAATTCTCTTGAACACAATATTGAACACAGTGAATACAGTTGATTCAGTGTGCAGAGGTTTTCACAGGATTGGGCCTCACATATTTCCTGTCTAGTTTTTAGAATTGCTTCACATACCCACCCAAGAGTTTAAAATATGAAATGGAGCTAAATCCCCATAAAACTTTATTTTATCAACCTTTGCTAACTCTTCTGTGATTGGTTAAGAAATTTGTAAGCAGCGTTTCCCAGACATTGGCTTAATAAGAAGCTTTCAGCCTTGCTCTCAGCCAATCCAAGTGCTAAACAGAACTCTGCCCAATTTATTTTTTAACAAGGTTCTCTGCTATTGAAACCAGTATGAAGTGCAATTATGGGCTTAACATTCAACTGTTAAATTATCCTCCCAACATCTTTCCAGGCCACTCTCTTAGCTCTTCAGAAGAATATTTTATTGGAAAGGGTAAATGTATAAAAATACTGTTAAAACACTTAACAAATCTCCCCTGTCAGGCCAGTAAACTGTAGTCCATCCACTCTGATCTGAGATTGCTGTTTCTCTGCTCCCCCTTCCCCACCTCCCTTTTCTTTGTTTAAAATATGCTGACCACACAGTGACCTCTCGTAACCCATTGGTCGAAAATTACAACCAGCCACACAAACAAGCAGCTCGAGGTCAGAAAGAGCAGGGTCTGCTAAAAGTTAGTAATCATACATTAATTCCCTGACATAATTAATCAAAATGAACCACCGTTATCTAGCGCGGAACCTTTAACCTATTACAAAGGGGTCAATTTGCAAACCACTTGAGCATGGGAGTTTGGTACAAATAGCATACTCCCTTCATCTGGGATGCCCTAAGTAGGCAAAAATGCCTTTGAAGTCCCAAATCTACCAGATTTAGATATAATTTCATCAATCAAGTTAAAAGGCTGCCTTCCCTCGAAAAAGGATTTCATGTAGATCTGTCATCTAGCTCTGTTCAGTGGGTGACTGAAAATCCATTTGTTAGGCTCTTTTTGTCAGGATGGAGTAGGCTGCAGTTGGCTCTACATGTCAAAATAGCTGAAAGTTTATCAAATTGAAGGCTAAGAGGCATGATTTGTGTTAGAACCTGCACTGGTCTGGTGAAGGAAGCAGTAAATCTCAGCTTTGTTATGCCAATCAGCTCCAATTCTGGAACTTAATTGTGTTTTCATTTGATATGACTATAATTATATCTATATAGTGCATGCAGCTCTTCATAGGGAATCAGAGACAGGACTTCACACGTCTGTACAGCTCACAGGACCATACTGCCTTATGATTCTTTATGTTCTCACCCAAGCAAAGTCCCTGTGAATTAGCAGTACCTCCATTTTAAAAGTAGGGAACTGAAGCTCAGAGAAACATAGCCCTGATCTTCCAAGGGATTTTAGTGCTCAGTTCCTTTTCAGATCTTAAATTCCCACTGAAATCAGAATGACTCAGGCATCTCAACAGGAATCAGAAGCCTAAATACGTTTAAGATTTGGGTTTAAATGGCGTGTCCAAGGTCACACAGGAGGAACTTGCAGCAGAGAGGGAAGCAGAATCCAGGTCTCTGAAGCCCACTGAATCAACGTGCCTCCATCAGATTTAAGATCCCTACAGTCTGTGGAGTATCCCTTGAGTGTTATCTAATCCGCTTTCATATGTACCAATACAAACACTCCTCCGTATGTATATTTAATGTATTTATTTATTGCATGCAAGAATGGATGAGCTGTTGAGTTTTAGAAGAATATCATCTTATCCAGTGATATCATATATCACACAGGTGAATCTCAAGGGGTTTATGATGTTACCAAGACCCCAAAATAGAATTAATTTTAAGCCATTCACTGAATCTCATTTTCTGTGTCATATAATATATGAGCGTAACAAAGGTGTCAAAAATATTTTAAATTATTTTATATTAGTATTAGTGCAACAACTGCATTTGGAAAGTATCACACCTACTTAAAAAGTTTCTGGGAAATGTAAAACAAAGTCATTGTTAAGGTCAGTGTTTTAGCAGAGGTCACTTGAACTACAATTCCCAATATGCACATGGAGTTGACATGTCTGGCTTTTAAAACAAAATCACAATTCATCATCTGAATGTCAGATCTGTGGCTTATGAGTTCCTGGTGTCTGAATGATTATGACACTTATAAAGTATATTTTATTATTACAGCCCACTCATTGCCACTCTCCATATGTGAAGTGATGGATATTTTAAATGTAATTCTACTTATTTATATTTATATCTTACTAGTGACAGGTAAAAAGCATCAACAAATCACTGCAATTTTTAACTAGTCAGAGACAAGATTTATTTCTAGTATAGTTAGTATGCACACTGTGGTTATTACAAAGAATGATTCCCACCCAGAGAATCATTGTTTAGTCATGTTTAATTAAAATAAACAAAACAAAACAAAAAAAGCAACCTCAAAACATTCAGAAATGTCACACAAAGGTAAAAGGGGCGATGGTAGAGATACATGTCACAATAAGTCTTTGTGTAGAACAAGGGACCAGACTGTGCTCACCTCTCTGCCTTGGCTGCTGGAAAGGCTGCTCTGATGCAGTGGTCTATGAGCCAGGAGCCAGGGACGGACAGTAACTGCAACATCTTCCAGTGCTGGAAGTGGCCACTGGAAATTAAGAGGCTAAAGCTGTCTTTAACAAGAAAAGATGAGATTGCCTGCAATGTACTATTACTTCAGATTGTTACCTTCTCATATTAATTAAGTACATAATTAATTTATTAATACTTTAATTGTTCAAAAAGTTAAGACTATGAGGGACTTATTTAATGGATAGAATCCTAGATGGGGATGCAGCAGTTCTGGCTCAGGTTCCTCCTCAGCCGCTTCATTTTCTGTAAAACCATGAGGCTTTTTTGTAAAAGACCAGTAATGACAAAAAGGTGTTTACATATGGAGGTGAACAGGGCCACGTAAGTTCTTGGACAGAACAGACATTTGGCAGAGCATCTCATCTATGTGCTTTCACTATAATAATATCCTCATCAAGACGAGGTAGCTTTGTACACTCTGTAAGATACTTCTGTCATTCTACAGAGACTTTCAAGAAGTGCAGTGCTTCTTCTCCAGCCCCAAAATCCTTATAGTCTGTAAGAAGAGCTGGCCTCAGTTCCCAGGGCAGCTGGACAACATGCCAGACAAAATGGGGGTTGCTGTAGTTCTACAGCTCTTCTCCTTCCCAAAGGGCTAAAAACCATGACCCAACACCCAAAGTGCAAACAATGCTGGGCCTGTTTCATCATTCCCATTTCAAAGACTCTTTGCATGTAAGTTTTGCAGCTGATCCTGGCCATAGTTCTGCACATACCTCTCAAAAAGAGCAATGCTGGACATGTACTGCAGAGTGGGATCGAGGGCCAAGGTGGGAATACCCTCTTGCAATTCTGGGCAACTCTGTGCCATGGGACAGCACGGTTCTAGGATCCTGAAAGATTGTTGGCTATGTAATCACAGGTGCCTCCCAAGAAAATTGGTGCTTTGCTCCATGCCCAGTCCTCAAGTATGTGAGCTGAAAGGCTGACATTAGACTGTTCATAGGGAGATTTTGTAGATTGGCAAAAAACTTTGATGCTGATCTCTACTTCACTACAAGCACTGTACCAAGTCACCGCATGCTCTAGTACAAACTACTGAAACCCTCACTTAGCATATGTGTAAAATGGATATAACTATAATTAATGACCTCCAGGGTCTCTGGTAAAACCATTTAGCATTTGTCAGGCACTTTGTGGGCTTTTGGGTCAAAAACAGTTAAGTGCAAGGTAGCATTATGAAGAGTTTCATCCTCAAGTTATAATAATATATAATAGCAGGATCTTTGAGTTACAAATAAAATCACATTGCAGAAATGTGTAACACAGAAAACATGACTGGACACTTCACACATTCAGATAGACTTAAGGGTGTATAACGTGGATGTATTCTGGACCTGGGCATTTACACAGTGATAAACCTGTTCTTGCATAGGTAACTTCTATTGCTGTTAACAGATGGGAAACAAGTGTGAAAACACCAATTGCAGCAACTCAGTTACAATGGTAGGTTGCTCTAAGGTATGAGTTACCTTGAGCTTATTCAATAATATCACACGAAGGACAAAGGGGTTGCTGGTAGCTCATTCTGCAAAACTGTCTGAGCTGCAAAGGCTTGTGAGTCACACTCCAGAGCATCTGCAAGGAAAAAACACATTACATTTTCCAGGCCACCAAAACTCCTGCTCAAAGTGGGAAACTCGCACATGTTCAATCCATTCCCTCCCCCACACACCCTGTCTCAACTCCCACAGGATAGGGAGTTTATTAGTTAATACTTGAGCTTAAATCTTCATCTGAGGAAGTGATGAGCATCTAAGTCTCCCCTCCCTTCTTGCACAGAGATGAAAGTTTCTTAGCTGGCCTGTTCACTCCAACCTCCCCCTTCCTGGAAGAGATGAATCCCTGCTGAAGAAATCCGAAACCTCTGGCCACCCAGCATATCCTTCAGAAATAAAAGCATCTTCTCTGAGAAAATGCATGCATGGAATGAAGCACAATGCAAGGCAAGCTCTGCTTGCATAGAGCTGTAGGAAATGAAAGGTAAAAGCCAAAAAAGCCAAACGGAGTGGTGTTAAGATAACAACAGGACATTGTTTTGATCCCAGGAGATCCTGTGGTTTTTCTTTTTAATAGTGTCACTTAGAGTAACTTATAAGGGAGGCAGGGAAGGTGACACAATTTTATAACTCTGCAGGGGCTTCACACCATGGGACAAGATTCCTATTGTACTGAGGAGTATTGGAAAGAAAAGGGGGAAAAGAAAAAAAAAAAGAGCTTGCAAAGCAGATCTAAAATTACACCTATTCTCAAGGAAGATACAAATCTAGGCCAGAAGGATTGCTCATTACAATGAACTCCTAGGAACTTTTCTAGCAAATGCTTCACAGGTATTTATCAACCTAGCTGAGGGCAGGTGAGTAGGAACAGAAAAAAAAAATCAGCCTGCTTTCTCCCCACAAAACTCTCAGCCTAGTTTCTACAATTGATCAGGTTTTGTTTTCCACCTCCCCAGTCCAAAATTTGTTGAAGAAGCCCCCAGTTAATGGGAAGGGTATGGCAGGTACAGGATAGAAAGACAGGAAATTTCAGATGTAACTGATTCTCATAACTTTCCCACCCAAAATCACATTCAGGCAAACACAAAAACACCCTTTTAACTAACAGGGACAAAGTAAAAACAGAAGACAGGGTTTGTAGGGTCTGTCTGTGCATTACAATCAGGACTGGATCAGTCCTCTGAGGTACAGCCTGACTCTCCCCAAGTCAGATCCCTGTGTTTCACATTGCTTACTGCAATCAGTCTCTGCTCGATGTATTTTTCACTTGGACAACTACCTTTACCCAGCTGCACCCCACATGGAGGCAGGACACTTCTAGTGAGTCCTGCCAGTGTTTCACTATTTCAGAAATACAAAGTCGTGTACTAAACAGTGCCTTTTCAGCTCTCCCCTTTCCTCAGTCCCATCAATGACAGCAGAGGTGGGCACAATCCACAGCAGCAAGCTCTGGACTACTTGAGGTAGCTGGTGTACCCCATACAGGTACAGACAAGTTTCAGAGCAGCCCAGCACCAACAAATCAGTTGCAAATGTCAAGCCGCAAAGTTGGAAGAAACCAAAGATGCTGCCACCCTCTTACAAGATAAAATCATAAACAGTTAAACCCAAAATAACAGAAAACAGACAGATCCAGAGGGAGAAACGAAATGCAGCAAAACTGTGTGGGCATCTGTGATTTTTAAACTATAATATAAATCCATGACAATAATTACAGTGGGATGGCCCCCAGTGTCCCACTATTATTATTGTGAGGTAAGGTCTTCAAAGATCTTTATCTATCTGAGCTAATTTCAGCTATTCGTACAGAACTTCTTTTATTCCCTTCCCACTCTGCATCACACAATGCTCTTTTTGGTGTTTCCGTTCACACAGCGGGCACTGATCCCTGCTAGGAGAGGTGTCAAAACTTCTAATAAAATGACTGCTCACGCAGAAAGTCTCACAGCTGAAATTTTGGAGTCGTACAAACTCCCACACAAAGCAGGGCTGTCAGATCAGATTGCAAGGTGTCAGTTTACCCAATTCAAACCTGAGGTTCTATTAAAAAAATGCACAACAACCCCCCCCTACACACACACACACAAATGGAAAATGTCAATCAAAAGTAATTAATAGTTTTCCTTCCTCTTTCGCACTCCAAAGAATGCCAGGAGACAATATTCTGTGAACTCAAATGACTGATGAATAACATTCGTTTGAAAATCAGATGCATGGTAAAATATTCACAGGAGTTGTCAGTGCTACCTGAAGAGTTGTATTCCAGACACACGACCATCCCAAATTCCTCAGCAGTGTCTGTGCGGGAAAGTGCTGCACAATGTAAACTTTCAGAGGTGACAGAAGGCATCAGTACAGATGGGGAGGACAGATGTGGAGTTAAGCCAGATGTGAGGGAAAGAGCTTGGGGCCAGATTTGAGCCTTCAGCACCAACCATTTACGTCAAGTAACTGTGAATGATCTCATTTCCCAAGTCATCTAGGGCAAAATATGGCTTTGTGTAGAGGAGCCAATACTTATGGGAACTTACAAAAAAATAAAGAATCCTACTGAGCTTCAGTGAGACCTGAAGAGATTTAAACCAAGCTCCTCCAAGCTGAAAGCCAGTTCCCCATTTATTCAGCAATATCTGCATAAAAGGGCAATAGGGTAGGTTGCTGGCTCTTCAATTTGACATCAGACAGTGCACCAAGTGCTGGGGTGTTACTTTATACTTTATTTTCAATAATTAGGTGTGGATTTACTCACAGAATGATATGGAAGGACTAACAAGGCTGTGGTCCCATACCCTTTCTTCCCCATTAGCCCACTAATTCCTATGCCATGTTTGCATCTAGCTATATCATATATCTCATCTGTGTATCCCCCAGCACAGCCATGGATGTGTTGGATCCAGTCCATGTAGATGGAGATATATTAGTAGACATGCAACTATGAACATAGAAAAGAAAAATCCTCCCATTTCCTCCATATTCCTTGCTCTGGGGAGGAATACTCCTGCTTTGGCACAGATTTCTTCTACCTAACCAGGGATTTTTAGGATACAAACATCCCCGGCTGGCAAAGTTAGCTCTCTCCAGCTGCACATCACCCCCACATGTGAGTTCTCCCTAAGTCCCTTCAGCCAAACCAATCTGACTTGTCAAAGAGAGGCTATTAAAATTGTTGTGCCATATTTTCTTGAAATATACTATTCAGTTCCCTATGTAAAGGCATAATCCTGAAAAGAGTTACACTTAAGCATTACTTACTCAGGTATCTCCTTAAAGTCAACTGAACAGCAAAGAAGGGTTTCTCAACATACCTGCTGAAGTCCTTGCATAATTATGGGTAGTAGATGACTCCAAATCATTCCCTTTCACTGTCTAACCCCTGCGTTGTTTTTTACGGACATATGCCATATATATGTTTTCATTTTTTCCCAAGCTTTTTTTTTTCCCTCCACATTTTTTAACATATTGTCTAGAATACTCTTCATATATCCTTAATCTACTCTGAATGGCAAGAAGTAGTACGTGATACAGGTAGCTCCTCCCAGCCTACTTGCGGGCAGTCTAATGGAAAGAGGACCACTGCTCTAGATATCTTTAAAGCACTAGGCCTGTAAGTTGTTGCTGCTGTTGCAACCCCATAAAGCTCTTTTCTTTTGTTCTCGAGACTGGTTCGGAGTACCCTTCAGACATTTTATTGATCTTTCTCCCCCTCTAGCTCATACATGCTAATTGTACCTCTGTAGCAAAACAATCTTATTATCATGTTAATTAGTGGGAGGGTTGTTGAGGGTTTCCAGTTCATTACCTGCTAATTTCAAGATAAATGAATCCACAGGTTACTAAGTAAATAAGGTCACCTATCAAGTACTTGTAAACGTGTTTGTAAACAAGGAGGGGAGATGGGGAGGAAGAGAAAGGGAAGTATGTTTGGCTTGGATGGTGGGAAGTAGCTTTGGATACGGATTTGGCATCCCATGGTGGGGTGACTCCATTTCCCTTGAACTCATTTGTAATGGAAAGCGAATGTTTGCTGTCCACCTGGTTCCCCAGTGGGACGTTTCCTCCCTGCAACTACTTTGTGAGCTCAAAGGGCTCTTTGTGAGCAGATTACTCATTCGGAGGTTTGGTTGATTGTTGCTGCCTTTTGTGGTGAGAGCCAGGAGCGAGGACATGCGCTAGGCAATACAGCACCAAAGGGGGAACAAAAAAGCATGGTAGTGTGAGTCACAGTAACCTCCCCCTCCACATGGCTCAGGGTTATTCATATTGCCTTTATACACAGGGCAACAGGACAAAGGAATTCAATGGGAGAGGAAAATAAACAGTCAGATCCTCTGCTGGGGTAAAATGACATATTGCTTTGAAATCTGTGCCTTTACACTACACCCCAAATCTTCAGGAAAATGGCTCTCTGAGTGGGGCAAGTGAATAAAAGGACCATGTAGAAAAGCATATCTGAACCATGAGGACTGCAGAGGTAACTTATCAGGGGTCAAAATGGAAAGTGATACTGAGCTGTCTCCCTTGGGCTCTGTCCTCGGACCGTGTTTGTTAAAGCCGGTGAAATAAAGAATACATGTATTAAATGTTCAGAGCACACCGAGCTGGGGAGGCAGCCAGCTCAATGAAAGGAAGGAGAGCAATTCAAAGAGATCTTGATAAATTGGAAAAATGGTCTGGAAAAAAATAAGGTACTAGTCCCTAAGGGCAATTTCAGAGTCCAAGTCTGAGTAGGAATAAGGTACATGAATACAGGGTGAGGCTAGCAAGGTAGTGATACTTCATTAAAGGATGTGAAGAGATGAGCAGATCTCAAGTTAAACAGGAGGGAATACTGTCATGATGTTGCACAAAAAGCAAATATGATATTAGCATGTATAAACAGGAGTATTGCCTGCCAGACTCCTGAATGACCTCCAGCCCATGCAGCGCTGGCTGGGGCCAGGTTTAGAGGGAGAGCAGAAAGATCAGAGCTCCAGGGAATTTGGCCTGTGAAAAAAGAGACTGAATGAACACATTTGTTTTAACTGAGGGTCCTCAGAAATGTAAAAGATGAAAGAAAGGAATAATCTACGCTCCAGAGCCATACTGGCTAAGCCAGAAAATAAAGAGTTTACTTTACAGCAAGGAGGATTCAGGTTAGGGGAAAAACTCAGGTGCCTTTACATAAATATTAGTGTCAATTTAGGGACTCAAGGGTACCCAAGGCAGGCTGGCAGATACAATAAGGGACCTGTGGGAGACTTGTACCTTTGTGATGAGGCTTTAGGCTTGGCAAGATACCATAAGAGATTTAAAATGACAATAGAGACCTGTCTTTAGACATCTGAATCATTCCTTAGGTAAAACTAATTGAAGATACGGGCAGTGAAACACTGGAGTAGTTTTCTTTAAGATGCTATAAAGTCTTTCTATTTGGAAGAAGACAGGACAGTCTGCCTGCCCTGGAGCACTGGGATCCAGCAGATTCCCACCCAAAACCACCTTGGGTCTTTCTCATTTTGTACCTAGGTGAGAATTCACCGACTAACCCCATTTTCTGGCTGTGGTGTTCATGGATTCAGCTTTCTATTTAACCCATGTCTGAATTTGTTTCAGAGGCTTGGAACGGTTCAAAGTTGAACACAAAATCTGGTGTTCAACCAGGGTGGTCCAATGGTTAGGACCTGAGTAGACATGAGAGCTGGGAAAATTGCAGTGAGTAATTCATCTGCCCCATCCCACCTTTTTCTCTGAGGGAGATGTCTGAAAACACTCTTCCAGTTTGCCAGACTTGATTCAAATTCTGTTTAAAAGATACATTTGTGTTAAATTTACTTTTTTCCCCTAGTTGCTTTTAAAATTTGTTATTTGTGCCAGGAGCTCCATCCTATGAGTCACCTGATCTTCTTCCACCAGCTGGATGAGCATATAGCAACTTGTATCATCAGCTTCCAAGGGTGAATGATCATGAGAAAAAAATTTTAAATTGCTTTTTGTGTGCATGCAAGCTAGAAAAAAACATTTCAATGTTTGCTAAAAACAAGTGCAAAACCACCACAAAAACAGTCCAGGCAAATTCATTTAGTTGAGTTTTTTTCCCCCTCGATTTTATTTGAAGAGCTATAGATTTCTTTATTTTACATGAATTAGAAAGAAGAAATAGCCTCTTTTTTGAATAGTGGTTGATAGCAAAAGCCTGTGAAACACAGCAAGCCATTCTATAAACTTTGAACTGTTTGTGTATTTATTTGAATACCAGCAACTCAGTGATTTTAAATTTCAAGAACAGCAGTTATGAAGAATATTCAGCATGATCTTACCATTGTAACAGCTAAAGTATATGCATGAAACATAATCAAAGGGGGTTCTGCATGTGTATTTGTATCATTTTCACCTGCTTGCCATATAGGGTCAAAACAGACTGAGAAGCAATGATTTCTGTGTTAATTTTTTTAGTGTGCTTGGGAATTTCGGGGTTGTTTTTCTGTGGTTAACTGTATAATTAATCCAACGCTTATTAAGACAGACTCAAATGTTGGTATCATCTGGTTTTGCCTTCCCTTTCAGAACACCTTTAAAGTTTCTAACTGTGTAAAATGTAGATACTCCAGAGGCATCGTGGTTTAGCAGTCCAACTGGCATCTGAAACACTGAATTCTCCCTTCTTCTTTTTTTTAATTAAGATAATAAATTGGTCTTAAATTATCCCTGAAATCAGACCAGTGTTGATTACAATGGGTCTCATGCTGTGACAGCTCAAGATGATGTTATTTTTATTCCTTTTCAACGAGATCTTAATCTCTCCCTGCGTGTAAACAAATTGTCACAGTAACCTTGTTCTTTAATCTCCCAGCTGAAGACCTTTAAAGCATTGGGAGATAACAGATCTAACTGAGATTTCATCAGCTTTCAGGCTTTTACAGATATGCCGCATGCCTCTCCCACTGCTGCAGTCTTTAAATGTTGAAGGAGAGAAGTGCACATTACACTCAAAAGCTTTCCTTAAACGTTTGAAAATAGTATCCGCCTAGCAACGTGCGATTCAGGGCTCAAATCCACAGATGAAATTCGGATGCAGGCACAGCAAGCCAAATTGCTACCTGTTGTAGCTGTGCAGAACTGTCCCACTGTCTCCCTTGTATCACTCTGGCTTACTCTGGTCAACCTTGCTAAAAAAGGTCAATGGCGTTTTAATGCTCAGAAGAACATTGTGTCAGGAAGAAGCACCAGCTTGCATTTCTTCTCCTAGCAAAGGAAAACAATTTCAAGGGGCAGTTAGTAAAAAGAAATTAAAAGACCAGAGGTAACTTTTTTTTTTTCTTCCACCTGCATTGCAAATATGAACTAATTTATCTTCTAAAGCAACAGATACATAATTATACCTAGTCAGCTATTACAAATGGGGAAAAAGAGGCAACAGGCAGCAAAGTTATTTGCCTAAGGCCCTGCAGGCTCTCTCTGACCTGGCTCACAAGCAGTGAGCAATTGCCCACCCTGGGGAATCCAAATCTTCAGCCTTGCTGTTCTGTGAGAGCAAACTCCCAAGATTAGCTAACATCAATAAGTGGTTTTGTGCTAAGTTCCCAAAACTCTTCTTTCCACTGGTGCATGGCAGGGATAACACTGTCAACTCCACCTGTGAATACTTCTTTAAAAAATAATGTCAACAATCTGTATGTCAGGCTATTTCAGTGCATTCAGATGAGCATTTTTCATGTTTGAGGGCATGTAAGCATCATTATTCATAGTGGTAGGACTGGGAATACTCAATAGCATCAATAAACCTGGTGTGCATTTCCTTACAGGTGAACATTATTTGTGAGTAGACATATGGGTACATTTTCCAAACACTATACAGGAGCCACTGCACACACAAAAAAAATCTGTTCCTGTTAAAATGGCTTTTGCCCAGGCATCTATTGATGTTTGGAAAATGTGCTCCATTTATTTACTGGCATGCCAGTTATTTGTCTATATAACAATGTTTTCTGTCAAGTCAAAAAATTTATCGTTCCTACAGTTTAAACTCTTTCATTGAAAATTCAGCCAAAACTATTCTGTCTGACAGAAAGGCCTCTCTGCAAAAAACATAGATATCTACATCAGGTTTTCAATAATATTGTCCCAGATTTACTACTGACTTTCATTTGTTTTAATATGCTTCCACATCAAATTTAAAAGCACTTCATATATTTCAGAGTATTTTAAAGTTATAGCAGATATGAGTTAACAGCATGTAAGTACCAAATAAATATATATATACATAAATATATATATGATGCAAATTGTTTTTTATTTATTAATATTACCATCAACTGAGAACTGTTTCTTTACTTCTGGATGTTTGGCTTCCTGAGAAATCTGAGTAAATAAGCACCTTTCAGAAAGAAAACAGGCAAAACTCAAGTGAAGAATCTTAAGCTGATGAGGCACATTACACCCAAAATTTCTTCATCAGGAATAACAAAATGATTCAACAGTAATAGCAAAAAATAATCAGGTTTCTCAATATCAAATTATTCTGCAAATATCTCTCAGGTTTGTCAAACTAATGACCGAAAGAAGAGCCACAGAAAAAAAATAATCTGAGGATACAAAAAGTTGCCCTGAATAGGTTTGAAAAGACTACTTTTTGTTCAGAATGACTTTTTGTTCTGAAATTCCTTCAACTTTATTTTTACTAGCTTCTGCCATTGAATATGTAGATAAATGGATATTATCAGTTTAGGGATGTTTCCAGACAATCGGTTACTCGTAGTTTTCTGAAATTTTTTAAAATAAATAATAGGAAATACTTGCTTGCGCAGTTATTTGCCAGCAAGCTGGTAAAGTGACAACATGCAAAGTGGAGTCTGAGAATATTTACTAGCTGAAGTTTGAAACTGATCAGCAGTAAGCACTGCTTGCAACATAAGGGGGTAAATTATTATTCTCTATTTTTGAATTTCACAATTTCAGTAAGTTTAAAAAAAAAAAAAAAACTAAGAAATTTTGCTATGGTTGAGAGAGGTTTGATTGCTCTAGAGGCACATTCTCCCTGTGACTACATACTTCTGACCACATGCCAAGCTCAATTACCAAGTCTCCCCGTTATCTCCATCGTCTCCAGTGACAAGAGAGGGGACAGCCATCAGCAAAGCCTGCCTGATGTGAAGCCAGGGCAGGAATCCAGCCCGTCACAGCTCTAAGAGAAGACAATTAAGTCATCCCATTGCAACAGAGAAAACTACCCCTTCCTGAGTTGCTTTGCTATGGATAATTCCTACCTGTCTTAGACACATATGTGAAGAAGTACATAAGATACTTGCATTATCACATGAGGCTGCCTCACCACTTCTATCCCTACAACATCCACAGGTTACAGTTCAAGATAACAGAAATACACAGTTTTTCCTCTACTCTCAAACTAGTTCCCAAGTCACTAAACATCCATCCTTTCTCCCTTTAATCTTTCCAGAAAGAAAAACCTCCTTGATAAAACATCATTAAAAATGTATAGTGGTTTTAAGAGCTAAAGGGAATGGCTTTAAATGTAAATACCAGTGAGAGTCTCTGGTTTAGATTCTGCGGCTGCAGTTCAAGTCTACATACTTAGCACCATCTATTTCTTATCCTAGCATGGACTAGCAAAATACCACAGCCTGAACTAAGCATAACTTGTCTTGCAACTTCTGTAAGAGTGAAGATCAATTTTCTCCCTGAGCAACAGACTAATTCATCAGCAGAGTAGAGACTAAAACGTGGCAGGAACAAATAGCAGAGAGCAGAGAAGAGATACTGAGATAGAGGAAGGGAAGGGACTGGAGGGAAAATAAAGACAAAGTAATTTGCTAACTAATGCGACCCGATGGAGCCCCCAATTTTGTGTCACCTGCGAGGGAAGCGGCTGCACCTATGTGCAACCCCACGTTACTATTTGCATAGCAGTAAGCCCCAGAGGTAGAATAACTGCCTACCAGAGAACTGGCTGTGGTGCAAAGCTGTGTGATCTGTCATTCCCTAAGCCCTTGGCACTGGTTTGCCTTTCTCATATAAACACATCCTTTGCTCTCATTAGTGTATTTTGAGCCTTCTGAAATGAGGAGAGACGGGTATCTCCATCCACCATGCCGAACTGACTTCCCCATGGTGCTGCCAACACAATTTTAAAGCAGATAGTGTAGATGATTACTTAAGTGAATTTACACATGATGGCAAATAACTATGCTTAATAAAACTGAGAGCGCCTTAATGATTTCATTTTGGTGATCTAATTTATAAAAGCAAAGCTTAATCATTTAATAGCATCATTAAGAAAACACCACAGGAAGTTTAGAAATAAAGAATCATCCATATCTCCTGAGAAATGAGTTTTCTTCTAACATTCAGCTCATGACAAAATAAAATGGAAAGCTTACAGCTTCTTAAATAATTGCACTTGAAATATAAGCAATCCCTAAAGAGTCCATTCAGCCTCATCTTCTGCAGCACAGAAGAATTGCATTTCTGTTCACCACAGTGTGAAAGAGGCTTCACAAGTAAGAGACACCACTGGTGATGGGGAATGCTTATATATTTTTTTGGTTAAAGAATGCCTTGTGAACAAAATGCAAATGTCAGAGCAATTAAAAATAAATGTTTGTTTTGAAAGCAACAGTTTAAAATAAAATCAAATTCTGTCACCACATTTGACAATGGAAACATCCCTTACCAGGACATGCACAGTGTGTGTGTCTGTTCATGTATGTGCACACACAAGTGTGCCTGAGTTCCAAATGGAAATCTCCAAGGACTGGATTAACTAAGAGTTTGCACTGGGGTAATGGAAAATATGACCTCATTAGCACTAGGTTTGTCATTTGCTCCATAATACAAAAGTAAATTACAATGTATTAATGCAGTTAGTGTTGTTTTTAATGTGCACTGGGATACAATAAAAGTTTTTATTGGGGAAGTGTGATGGCATGTTTTCACTACAGCATTAGCACTGGTCTTCTGATAGGGCGGCCAGTCATATTACCCAGTGGAACACTCCTATAATGATGTAGTAAAATTTGACTCTGATATAGTAAAATCTGTTTATGGCGAAGCTGCTTTTTCACACAATCGGGCTGGGGCAGGGAGCAGAAAGGACATAGCTAAAAGAGTTCATTTCTAACAGTATTTTCATAGAAAGTGCTCAAAAACAAACAAACAAACAAACATTCCTAGGCTTCAGGCCTGCCTAAAGGAATTACCATGCCATACTCTCCATTTTCCTTTGTGTAGTTCCTTTTCTTCCTCAATTCATCTGTAGGTTTGTCATCCAGCAGCTGCCATAAATTAGCATCCACATCTTGGTGAAGGAGCCTAAACAGGAGTATTGTAATTTAACACACTTTTAATAGGCTTGTCGCAGAGTTTTGCATGTACAACCCAGCCCGTGTAAAACAACCTCAGGCATATTCGTGGCTTTAGAGAGGGAAGGTGATGGCGGAGAGCAGGGGGTGGGGTGGGATCCTTTCCTTATTGAATACAGAACTTGCTTGTGTTTGTAGCAGTGCTGGCAGCCTGCACCCTCCTGCCCATGCTCCTTTATTAAGTTACCAAGACCAGGTTTGTAGTACTAATGATGTTTTGCAGGTGTTATTTTTAAGCCATGATTTTGCCTTTTTCTCTTTCCTAACTGTACAAAGAAAGTTTCATGCATTTAAACTTGTTCTCGTTGGTCTTCCTAGGTAGTGGCTAGCAGTGGCCAACTCATCACCATGACCCAGCCAGACTTCAAGTAACACCAGTCACAGTGGTCTGTCCAGCTCCCCATGATCAATAAGCCACACTCCACAATTGCACGGATTTCCAAACTCTTGTTTCTTATCTTAGCTTGTTTCAAAACCTAGGCTGAAGCTGGATTTCTGTAACAGTAACTCAGTAGAGGCTGAGCCTAGGCTAAGGTACCAGCCTGCACCTGACGGATGGCTGTGTGCCTTCGGAGCCCCAGAAAACCATGCTCATTGCTGATGTGACCAAGGGAGATGGTGATGTCTGGACTGGAAGCTATCATGGGGGGGGAAAGTAGCCGATTGCAGCAGCAGTAGACAGTAGCTCTCGTTCCCCCCCTGAAAAAGTAGCAAGAGACTTAAGCCAAGAGTTCAGCTCCTATCTGCTGCCTCTCTTTCTCCTCTCCCCTCCCCTTGCCGAGATCCAGCCTTTCATTTTTGAGGAAACTAAATTCTATTTTGCTTTTGCTTCCGGGATGCATTGAACCAACTCAAATATCCCTTTGGAGGGATATATGAGAACAAGCGCTGGAGAGCAAAATGTGCTAGGATGAAGCTGTGGAAAACATTCATTAACATAAAAAGAAAAAGATAGTCAGAAAGTCCTGAATAAGGCTTTATAATGAATGGACCCAACTAGCCTGTGCCTGTGGCTCTCTTGCTATTCTAGTGACAGTAGTTGAAAGTTATTTGTTTGTAATATACTTTTCCACCGAAACACTTTAGTAATAAAGAGACATGAGGGGAGACACATTAGAAAGTGTGCCATACATCAAAATGAAAAGCACCACATAAGCTACATGATAAACGTAGGATAAAACGTACTTTGTTTTCCACAAGACAAAGCAATAAGGAAAATGCTGTGTCTGGAGTAATTCTGAGCTTGGAACTTCTGCTGGTTATTTATTTTTATTAAGCAAATATACAACCCTGTAAATGTACCTGGTGCTAACTAAACAAGAGTAGCATACAGTTCTGGTTCTGAGAAGTTCACAGCCCAACGTGGACAAGACATTGCACAGGACAGACAAAACAAAAGCCTACAATTCAGGGAAGAGTTGAGATGCTTTAGGGGAAAACTAGCAGAATTTATAAAAGAAGCAAATAATATGGCTATTGAAACTCCACATAATCATTAACAGGTATAAACATATCTCCTTCCCATTTATTTATTCCTGGGTGGCATATTGTCTAAATCCTACACAGCGAGTCCTGAAGCAAGGACAGCCTTTGTGTTATTGGTAGAGTGCTTAGCACTGCTAGGCCCCAATCTTTCACCAGGGTCTTTTCTGTTTCTTTTTCCAGCATAGGTAATATAATGAGCAGATTTGAAGATGAGAGTGAGGGAAGAAAAGCATCTGCAAGACCAGCATCAACAAAAGGTGGGTGACACTGAGGGTGTCTGAGGATGACGCCAGGGGACTCTGGTTGTGAAGTAAGAGAGGTGAAACAGAGAGTTAAAGCAGGGGTAGAGACAGTGGTTATCTACTTCTCTTACTTATTTGTTTAGGAGCTCTTGCAGTATTACTTGAAAATGCACGAGGAGAAAAGAAAAAAAAAGTCATTTTGACTTACAAAAGCGTGGAAAGGTCATTAGGAAGACTTGAGAACCAATAAAGCTCTTTAAATCCTTCCTACTTGTAATGCATAGAGCAAAGCTTACAGGAAAGCTGCAGCTAAGAAAATTACAAATGGTAATGCTATTATTTGGCATATAGTTGCCAAAGGCATTCAATATAAAGATTTTACAGAGGTGTCAACTGATATATAGCAAACACACAAACAGTCTCCAGCACTGTAACATATGCAAGGAGAGCCGAGGCTAAATATTAAGCATATGAATTATATATTCTTGCAATGCGAGGCTGAGAAAATGCTTGCTGTGCACCATAGTTAAAATGAGCAATAAATACCAGGGTTAATGCTGGCAATGTCTTGTTGTGGAAGGTTCCTCTAAGCCCCCCTCTCCCAAGTTTGGGTTTCAAACCATTTTCTGCTGTGTTGGATAATGAAGTGATTAGACTGCTCCTTTCTGAGACTGTTACATATTTAAAACAGGTTCCACCGCTGCCTCATTTTAAACATCAGAACCTGTTTTGGGCGCCAGAAATGTGAAACATGAACATCAATAGCTTTCTCCTGCCAAGATAAGAGCTTGCTGCAGAGGCCAAACATATGTCTTTCTTTCTTTCCCTGAGGAGGTTTCTGGATAAGGAAGAGGTGTGTCTGTACCTGAGCTGCTTAAAATGATTCAGACACATATGGGCCTTTTGTAAACTTCCCTTTGCTCTTTCTCCACAGGGCAGCGAGAGATTTTGGTCTCAAAGTTATTGCCATCTGGGTGTAAAAGGCTGGGTCTGCCTGAGATTGGCCTCCCCAGTAAAAGTGGTTTTAGCTGCTGGGGTGTGACCCCCATAGTAGGTGCAAGCCCTTACAGAGGCAGCTCTGCAGGGCACTTCGCTTGCCCAGGAAGGGTCATCCTGAGGCTTGCCCTTTGAGGGGAGCACCAGGACTTTCATGATAAAACGCACCATGCTTTGTTGCGACCCAAGTCAGCGCCAGCAAAACTCAGGTGAGGGAGACGATAGCAATGCAAATGCGAAGTGCTGCTGTGTTTCAGAGAAAAGCTCTCACGCCAGGCCAGGAAAATTGGGATCTTACTTTGCTCACCAGCCAAGGCGATGCCTCTGCCACCTCAGAAGTGCTGGAAGTGTTGCCCGTGCCTGACGCGCTGGGTGAGCGCCCGCACAGACAGGTCGTGCAGGCGGGACAAGATGCAGCTTTGTATTCAGCAACCTTGCCCAAAAGGCAAATTAGTTCTTGCAGCTCAAGTTTAATGAACAAAAAGTGCTCATAGTAACCAGACTCTTGCCTTCCTCAAACAAGGTGGGGTAGTGTCAGGGCAAACTCAGCTGGGGACCTGAAGAAAGATTTTCCTTGTGTTTCGCTCTGCTTGACCGACTCTGTGCAACTGAAAGCAGGTCTGATCCACCCCTGGCTGCCTTCCCCGCTGTCTCTGCAGAGAGGAGAGACACCTGAGACAGCCTCTCTGCCGGTGGACCAGTATGTGTGCCCTGCTGCAGTGACTGCCACCATGTTTTCCTCCTCTCGGGCACAGAAAGCATTGATGTCGTGTCATGCCCTCACAAGACAAGAGTGACATAGCTTAGCAGCTCCCCACCCCAGGCTGCTGGCTCCCAGCCCTGGGACACTCCCTAGAGAGAGAATTGCAGCCCCTAATCAATGTTCTCCAGCCAAGCCAGCAGCTGAGACTTCTTCTGATCCTTTCCACTTTACCACACGGTGTATGCAGAGCTCTGTCCTTTCCAGAGCCATCCCTGCACACTAGACACTTGCTTATGCTTTGAATGTAGAGCCCAAAAAGCAGGAGAAATATAAATCAGGTAACCTCAGGAACTCCATCCAAGTGTAAAAATTGTCAGTATTTCATTTTTACTTCTTCAAACATATGTCATCAAAATCAGCACCCCATCAGGCCACCTGTACTGTAAGGCCTCATAGGGATTCACACCTGGACTGAAGGATGGTGGACATGAAGCCACAGGGCAACTTCAGCTTCACCCATTCTTTTACATTTAAAAGGCTTTAAGCATGGTCTCGCCATATGTATACAGCAAATCCCTCCCCAGGCACTAAAATACAGCCGCCTTTAAACTGGAAAAAGTAGTAACAGACAAAAGAAATGGCCCCAAAAATACAGGGAGTTTTGAACAAGGAAAATGATCATTTCTTCACAGGATTTTGGCTCTGGTGGAGAGCCAAGGCTCCTAAATCTTCAGAGTCAGCACCATCCAATTTTTAAGCAGTTAAGCACTGACAAATAAATGCACCATTTAACTGCCTCTTATTGAAATTAATAGGAATGAATCATCCTGGCATTTTTGAAAAATCTTTCTGAAGCAGCTTAGGTGTCTAAATATCTTTAGCAGCATAGACCTAAGCAACTTTTCAAGTACTAGTTAGCTGTTGCTTCCTAATGTGTGTCATAGCACTAAATCACATGGAATAAATGGGGTTTTTAATGAATGTGAGAGGATGGGGCTTCAGCTGCCAAATTCCTCTTAGCCTTGTGCAGAGTGGCAGTAGCTGTGAAGCCAGTCTTCCATCAGCCCTCTGAAAGTCAGGCAAAAATGTTGCACCCTAATTATTTCAGCCTGTTTACCAGGGTAGCACATGCAACAGATCTATTGCAGTGCTGCTCTTGTTGCCCTCAATTCATGCGGTTTCCTGATGCTTTTTTTATTTTTCCTGGGACCGTGAGCATGCAACAGCCCCAGCTGCTTCCCAGGGAGGTTGCACCAATGTCTGACATCCTCTCTCTTATACCATAGCAGCACACAGCAAACCACATCATTGCCTGGTTCCTAAAACCTTGTCAAACAAGGCCCTTCTTCACACAGGTTTCCTCCCATTCATCTCTTAAGGTCCTGATGAGCTTGAAATCGCCCATTAGCTCCATGATAAAGAGTGAGGCAGCACCTTAACTGCTCTCTCTCAGAGACATCTAGCCACCAAAAATCCAAATCACTGCAAGCACAGGGGTTGGAGGGAGCTGGAGAAGGGCTGCCAGGGTGAGAAAGAGCAGTTAAATCACTGCTGTGGTCATGAGCTTGTTCTCAGCCAAAGGCTTTAGTCCATCAGAGTTCCTGTGAGAAGAGAAGGGAAGGCATTTGGGAATGCTTTGCATCCTTTTGTGTTTGATTTTGGATGGCTTGGGAGGCACAGCACATTCAGATACCAATGTCATTGTTTAAGGGGTTGTTTGTTTTCATTCCCCACCTCCCTACACAGAAAATTAAATTTGGCACACAGAGACTGGGCACTGATGACTCTTCAGGGATAGGTTTTTATTACATTTAGGAGACAGTCAAAATAGTTTTTGACATTATTTTATTCTAGGAATTATAACTGAGACCCTAAGGGATGGAGACTGGTAAAGCCCACAGTAAAGCAGTGGGAGATGCTGATTGCCCAAGGCTCCTTTGAAATCCCAGATTATGTTATGGATATAGTCACACAATTGAAAGTGATCCACTTACCACAATTTAACCATTTACTGCCTGCCAGATGAGACTTAGGAACCACTTTCATGGTCTAAGCAAATGTGTTAATTTACAAGTTGTGGTACTTAGGGAACATGCACGTGGTTGTTGTGGCTCAGTCAGTGGGTGGTTGCTGGTGGAGCTACAGCAATTCAACCATCTCAGTCATGTGCCTGTACATTGTGGAAAGGATATATTGCTCCTATCAGAACAGCACTTCTAAGCTTCAAGCATGTGATGGCCTCAGAGTGTCTGCTGCTGTGCCTGTATGTATGGTTCATGATGCTGAAAACAAATGAAACAAATCAGTGGGTAAAGGGCAGAAGACATTCTACCTAATACTAGGTAGAACGACTAATAGGTAAGTAGCATGTTTTCTACAACTGCTGGATGTCCAGAATTGTGACTCTTTGCTAAATTTGAGGAGGAGGGAGAATTGCTCCACTGTGGACATACAAATGTTTGTTATAGTAGGATTGCTCATTCAAACTCATTTCAGGTTTATTTTGGGGAGCAAAATGGTGTATGCCCTAATCTTAGCCTCTATTTGCACATGGTTGCAACTCTGCCTGTGCAAAAAATCTCCATATGTAAAAAATTCCAAAACTTAAAACATGATGATATCTTTCTTTGAGAAACTTGAATTGTTTAATCTAACATTTGGAAAATCTAAAACAAACTCTTCATATTTTTGGACCGGGAACCTCAGCTGGCTACTTGAATTAAACTGGCCAGCTACATCTTTTCCACAGCTCTGTATGCAGTTAATAATAGTACTACTTTGAAGTTAGCCAATTCCTTTCCTCTGACAGTCTTACAGTGCTTTTGAAATGTAGCTAGATGTTATTATTCCCATGTAGTGGCTCAGAATAAACCGTGAAGAAAGCAAATGATTTGCTGAAGGCTACAGAGTAAACTAGTGGCAGAGTCCAAGTTTTCCATGTCCTAGCCTATTCCTGTAGGCCAGTGGCATCCCAGTTTGGTATCCTAAATACTTTATAATCACTTAAGGAGGCATTTGAAGGCTGTTCACACCAGCCCTTCCTTTATCGCATGGCTAATATGGAATTGAACTGAAGGCATCCCCATCTCATGTGGCAACATGGTAGCTGTGTGTCCCACATCATGTGAGATAGGAGCTGGTGTGGGGCTCAGGAAAAAAAAAAAAAAGCAGCAGGAATTGACCTGAGCATCACAAAATCCAGCCAACAACTACTCCCTGCCCAAATCAAAATATCAGCCAGAAAAGAAGGCCACAGAGAGCAGGCTCTGAGCAGGATAAATTGTTGTGATGGGCTGGGAGCTATAGACATGACACTTCTGTTCTTACTAATACACCTGCCATCATTCACTGTGTTCATTACCACAATGGTTCTTGTATTTTTATTCATCAGTGAGAGCAAAATGACTGAGCCTCTTGATGCCTTTGTCTGTGAAACACTTTTGTCTGCTGTTTTTGTATCACCTTTGCCATTGCAGCTATAACAAATCACCTTGTTAATGTTACAGTGCTTGTTCTTGTGGCCCAGGGTGATCCCTTGTAGACTGGTGGGCAATACTCACATAACTATAATCCGCCACATTTTCATGCAATTAGTATGCGGCAGAATTGTTCTCAGATACTCACACACATACAAAAAGATTAAATAAGACCCATTTAATGTCATGAATTGTCCTGTTAGGAGTTAATGAGGTCTGGTAGGTTGCCAAAGTCCAACACACAGAAAGCTCAGGCAGGCCAGGAGGGAGAAAGGGAGGAGTTGCTGGGTTCAGCCAGATAGACCTTGAAGTGCAACAGCTGTGCCTTGTCTTTGAGGAGAGGATCAAGTAGAGAATATGAGATAGGCAAACGTTGGCTTAAACTTTCTTCTCTCTTTGATTGTCCTTGGACATCTGCCTCGTCTCCTGTCAAGAATGTTTGGCAGCTGTGAGCCCAGAATAACACTGCCGCTCAGCCAGGACGCTATCGCAGTCGTCTAATACTTTAAGCCAACTAGTCTCTGCTGTGTGCCTCGACCGATACTGAACTATGCTAATGCCTTGAGCTAACTAGGCTTTCTAACAGCCCATGAAATACATAGAAGTGGGGTCTGCGGTTTATTTTCCTCACGTGCTAATTGGCTTTAATTGTTGGCCAATTGGATTTCAAGTTTAGAAAAGGGTGCCCCAGACAAAAGGAAAAGTGTTAACTTAAGACCGTGGGAGAGACAAGCCATTCTGTTCAGTTTCTAATGTAGCAGACTTTATGCAGATGCATAAGTCTCAGGGCAATGGCTGTCCTAGAAAGATTTCTCAAGCATAACCAATGTGGTTTCCGATAAAATATATGCTTCCATAGCCGTTGAATGTCATTAATGTTCAGCTATTTGCTGGAGTGTAAATTCCCATCTTCAGAACCAAAGTGTTTGGGCTCATTTTGCCTCAAAAATAAAGGGGTAGGTAAGACAAGTACCAGATTAATTCTGATATTTCAGCTGTTTTAGGCAGTAGCTTTAGAAGTAGAAGAGCTTCTGCAAAAGCCAGCCTTCATTTTGTCCCCACAGTCATGGCGGGAGAGTAGGAAGAAGGGCTTCCATCCCATATGTACCTCAACACTTGTCTAACAGAAACAAGTTCTCTCTGAATAAGGACACTCATGTTCTGCACCCATTCAGCCTCTGAACAGCATATCACATTATAAGATTCTTTCTCTGGTGACACCATTTTTATTACCACTGCATTTCCATTTATTTCAAACAAGTTCATGGGAAGAGAATCAGGCCATGTAAATACACCTGTGAGATCAACCAGCCTAAATGACTTCTGTGTAATCTTTAATGTACATATCCTCCCAACATGCCTGGTAGATAGGGTAGCACTATTATCCATCTTTTGCTGAGGGCACAGAGGGGGAAATCCTCAGAGGTAGTTGGGATCGTAAATACCTATGAAAATATGTGCCAGAGAGACTAAAGGCCAGCTTTTCAAAACTAAATTAATAGGATTTGGGCACTTAACCTGCTTAAGCACTTATAAGAACGTGCTGAAGAACTACTGAAAACCTGATCAGAAGTGATTTGCCTAGGTCATACCGGCTGCATTTTGCAGAGCAGGAATCCATGTCCTAAAATCCTCTCGTAGGAATTTAGTGCCATTAGGACCCAACCAAGCTCCTGAGCAAAACCTCAAACAAATCCTCATCATTATCACTACATAAAACATCTAGAAATAGGAACAGATTATGACATTGTGAAGATCTGCTGATCAGCAGTAAAGTTTTGTATCCCCCTTCATTTTATGAGAAATAAACTAAGCTTAAACAAAGCTTGGTTCAAACCATTTTCACTTGCCCATCCAGACGAAGGCAGAGATGCTGTTATACAGAAGTAGCAAGTTGTTTTCAAAGCTATGCAAAATGCATTACCAGATGTTTATTAATCAGGCCTCAACCTTTCTCTTTGACATGATTTTTCAAATTGTTTTAGAGATCATTTTGTAGTAAAGGCCTAGATTTTCTTCCATTACTTCTGGTTATTTAGTACTACCCAGGCAGTACAAAAAGATGGTGTTTGGCTCTAACAAGCTAATGGAGAATTCTCTCCAGTGAGGGGTTTTAATTGGGATTATTGGAGGTGGACATGGTAGAATAACCTATGCTATTCAAATTTACAAGTAGTCTTTGAAGGGCTAGTGATACAGTGTTTGTTAGACTGCTTAATTTATAGCAGTAGATTGAGGTTAATGCACAGGCATAACAAGAATAAAAAAAAAAAAAAAAGCAACGCAACCTTTTTTCTGAAGATCCATGCATTTTTTGTGCAAGCTACACCAAAAAGGATAGGTAATAAAGATGTTCAGACAGATGCTCATTCTCATACAAAACTTAATGAAGTTTTCTCTGGCCTTTGAGTTCTAGGGAAGCTGGTATGTCTCCTCTGGTGCCTTTCTCCTGGTAGTCCAGGACTGCCTTTCTTGGCGCAAATACAAAATTGTTCTTCAAGCCTAGGCCTGATCACATGAACCCTTAGGTCTCAATCTCTGATGTTGTGGTTCAGTGTTCTGAAAAGTTCAGCTGTGTTTCCCACTCAGGTGCATTTTGCACACTCACTCCAGATGGTATCGTAGCTGAGAACACCAGACCAGCACACAGAAATGTTCTAGTGGTAGTTCCAGCTGGGACGAGAAATAGAAGCGTTATAAATCTCATGACTCATTGTCCTAACAGAAGTACAAGTAATTTGGATAAATTCAGACAGTGGGCTCCTTTATCTAAATCAAGCTCGAGCTATGAACATCTTGACCCCCTTCCTTGTAAAAAAGGTTTTCAACAACAAAAAAGAGTATTTTAGTTCCATCCTATCTCTTTACCCTATGTAAACTGTTATAACAAAAGCAAAACCAGAGGAATTATGCAGGGGAGTGACAAATTCACCAAATTCCTCTCTGCTAAATCTAACGCTTAGTGATAATATCATGCTCTTCTCCATGAAACACAATATTCTTTCCTGGTTCACAAAACACCAGGGGGGAACATACTTGCAAAAACTTCCAGCTACAGTGAATCTGACCTGGAGCACTTGTCTTTAGGGGCGAGACCTGAGATCAGCCTCCTCAGCAGTTCAGAGACACCATGGGATTAGCACCAAGGGGCTCTGCTGGCTTCTGCACAGCCACATGCGAAACCTGGGTTGATGTCCCTCCCTGATGCCCACTGGCATCTTGCCCTCTCTGACAGCATTCATGGGAGGTAGATGCTGCCTGTAGGAACAAACTGCCCAAACTAAACTCCTTGCTTCTCTTTCAAATGATATCTTCTTCCTCCGAGAGCATCTCAGCATCCACAATGTGAGGAAAAAGCGGTTCATAGCAGCTCTGAAGATCAGACTATCACGATGTGCTTCCCCTGCCTACTTATTTTCACTTGGGATTGTCCCAGTTTGGCTCCCTTTGTGTCCTAGGCTGCAAGAGATCATGCGGCCATCACTGAGGAAAGCTGGACACTAGACACTTTCTGCAGCTAGTCAACACATCTCTGGGGTTTGTCACGAGGGTTAACTGAAGGCTGATGCCAGTCACCTGCTCTCACACAGCACTGAAGTGTGCTGCTTTCTAGTGCTCAGCGGTTCCCGAGAAGCTGCAAGTGGATGCAAGTGGCAGATGCTAACAGACACCAGAGAGCCTGAATCGCCAGCCTTGCCTCTCACTGACAAATTGCACCTTCGTTGCAAACATTTCAGCATGTAACTTATCTCCCAATCAGAGCGCTGCCTGCCCCTCTTTGCAAAGGCAGTGTCCTTCCAGGTGGATTATTTTCCACTCAAAGACTGATGCCTGCAACAGCAATCTTAAAGTCTCCTGCTATCTGCTTCTCACTCTTCACAAGACAAGACAAGACCACCCAGTGATTCGCCTGAAGAAATATTACACCAGTCTGTGGGCCGGCATGCCTGAAATTGGCCCAGGGAGCATATCGACAACGAGTTACCCAGCTTAGAAAACACAAGGGGATTAATAACTTGGACAGTGTGCTGGATAAAACTAAACTCAGAAACAATTCCCCATCCAAACCCCATCAGAATTTTAATCTTTACAGACTTTTAGCTCCATAGCCCAATAAATCCTTTCCACAGTGACTCATTGTTACCCTGATCTTCCTTATAAAACACACGGTGGAAACAGTGTAACATTTTCCTTTCTTATTGCTCTCCTTTGTAAAACCATCTTTCCTTGTATCTCGCTGCCATTTGCCTGTTAGTCATGGGCTTCACTCCTGAATGAGCCACTTAAGAAATGTTACACTGATGTCAAATTGATACATGTCTTGTGAATACTTTATACTTTCTCTTTATTTAATGTGAAAAGAAGTGTTCAGAACTGATCAAAAATTGGGGACTTTTTAGGGCAAACTTTCAGCTGAAATGCAACTTTTCTATTGAAAAAAGAATAAACTTTATCATAAATTAGAATATAAGAGTTGACTGAAGACCACAAACATTTCGTGTTTCAGATTTTTCTTTTCTTTTGTCCCTCTTGAAGAAATTGAAATTCCTCATAAGAGACATTATTTACATTTATTAAGCCCTCAACACACATTTTCAAAATAATTCTGTTGCCACATCCAGTAAGCTGAAATGGCAAATCATTGGGTTCTGCCTGTGAACTCCAGGCTGGTAAAGTGTTTTCCCAGCTATTTCAAATCTGGGAGCCCAGATCTATAAATCAGCCCCTGAGGAAGAGTGACCAGATTTTATACAAGTTCTGAGCAGGCAGAGCGGCAACAACAGGAACAAAGAACAAAAATAATATTGTCTTGAGAATTAGCTGTCTATCTCATGCTGCTCTCTTCCCTTCCACAACATAGCAATAGCAATAGCAAAGTCCATAGAGGACTTCATGAAGCCCCTTTCTTTAGTATACGTTGCCTTTACAGGATCATCATGCTGTTCACAGTGATGTCATTGTAAGTGAATCTCAAATTCACTCAAGTTTCTAATTTTTAAATTGAATGAGAGCATGAAGACATGGTTATAGTGCCCCAGGAGCAATGCAGGGAAGAAACCAAAGCCCTTGTTGAAGCCAGTGCTGCAAGGTGTGTAGCCCTAAGCACACGGGGCAGCCTTATGAACTACCGTATCATTCTCCATAAGCTTTAAGCAGTCAGCTTACTTTTTGAAATTCAGCCTTCAACACATAACAGAGTCCTTGACCACCCTTCTACAGAAAACAAAATCCTGCTTATTTTGGCAGATGTTCATTTTTCCTTTAAAGCACGCTATTCTATCTTCTTTCTGACTGTTTAGGGTATTTTTCCTAAGCACAACGTTATTGTGGGTTTAGCCTGAGATGTGAGTCAATCCCCTCCTTTAAAGCAAGCTGATTTCTCCACTCTTTTCCCTGTGATATCTATTTTGGAGGCTCTCAACTCCCTGGTGGGCCAGTGGGACATCCCGCAGCCTCTTTATGGCTGGTGGTCTGCAGGAGGGAATAGGATTACATCTCTCAGCAGCCAATGGTGCTGCCTGTAGGTTCAATAAACGGGCTTAAAAAAAAAAAAAACACACACACACAGCATGTCCTTCTTACTCTGTTTTGCGTGGTGTGACTGAACCTGCAGAGCCAGTGGGAGCGAGTTCTATAGTGATAACGGTAACCATTGACTTTCCCTTTCCTGATTTCACCTCTTTCATTATGTTGGAGAGCTTTGTTCCAGACTAGGAGATTATGCAACGGGCTGAGGAGGAGATGTGACTTCAGTGAGATATAGCACACAAAAAAGTGTGACAAATTGCAATGACAGGGGCTCCGATGGTAGCTTGTGATGGAGTGAAATTAAATCCCTAACCAAACAATGCAGCATTATGCTGTATTCTATAGGCACCCTTGTTGAGGGTAGATTGAGAGAAAATGAGACTGGCAAAAAGAAAGATGCACACATACTTTCCCCATCCATGTTCCCAGCTAGCCCTTTCCCCTGGTGTCAGCTTGGGGGTAAACAAAAAAAAAAAAAAAAATCCTTAATGCTTGGGCCCAGATGTAAGAGATGTGTGACACAGGGAGAAGTGTAGCGGATTGAAGAGATGCCCAGCGAACACCCACAGACTGCAATGCCATCCCCTGCTCTGCTCCAGCAGCAGTGCTGCCTCCTGGGAGACATGGCTGGGACCGCCTGTCTCCATACCTCCACACACAGCATCCCAAGTAATTTGCCCTCCTTCCTAATTAAAGTGCTCCCTGAGGAGTGCTGGAGGAGGAGAATGTGTGGACACCTTTGTACTCAGCTGCTCCAGACTTCCTTGGGCAATACCACAGGGTGATCCTGATGGCTTTTTTCATGCTAAATAACTGACCTAGACGGCCTTGCTGCCCCATTCATCTCTTCTACATAAACAAACTATTCATTCTCTAAGGAATAGGTGCATCTGTTCGCTCAGGCCCAGCTCCTGAGGGAAGCCAACAAGAGACTTGACACTATTTAAGGAAGAAGGGAGCACAACATGCTGTTAGAGTATCTTTGCTGTCCCGGGGCCATCCAGGTGTTAAATCACTCAGTGGCCTCTAAAGGGTCCAAAGCCAAACACTGAAACAAAAGGCAAAGATGGGGAAGGAGAGGGCCAGATATCACAGCTCACACTCCTGGTGTTTCTCTTTTGCTTGCTAGGGGTTTCAGGAGCAGTATATTGATGGGACAGAAAATGAAGTTGACTCTAGGAGGCTAGGAGCACTCAACACGGCTGCAAACTTTACGAGCTGGTCAGCATTACTAATGTTCTCAGAGTAACACTCTTGCAGGACTCCTGAGCTTAGTTTCCACTGGAAAGAAACAATAGTTCAAGCTGTGAAATGTTTTACATTCAACTTCCACCTCTCCCCCCCTCTTCAGTGGAGTTGCCATGAGCCCAGGCTTTAAAAACATTTCAGACTTAAAAGGTTAAGATTTAAGTGCTGCTGATTTTATCTGGGCTTTTAACTAACATAGGCAGGTGGATTAGAGATATGTGTACAATCTCCACTCTAGACACTTGGGTAAATATGCACAAGTGCTGAGTGAGCCAAGGAAGGAATCTGATGTTATTGTCTATTAATTTGAAAGCAGAGATTAAAGAAAGTGCAGAAATCAGTAGTGTAAATATCAAAAAGGATTTCCATTTATATGTAAGAACATTACTCTAGCAGTCTGGCTATTTCAAATAACATGAAAGCTTTTTTTCTGAGGAAAAAGAACTGTGAATTTGTTTAAATTTACATATTTCCCTCTCTCTTTGTTTGCAGGAATGGTCGCCATGCTTGCAGCTAGAAAACAGTTTGCTCGACAGGGCTGGGTTTTGTTCAGAGCCTGCATTTGGCTGGAGGACCTAAAAACAGCAAAAGTATTTCACAAAGTTACATGTCAGGCAACTGGGCTGGGATTTCCTCCTCCTTGTGTTCTTTTTTTCCAGTAATATTTGTGATTATTTTTTTCCTTTTTTATTTTCACTGTATAGCAGTTTGAAAACAGATTCTGATTTTCTACTAACATTTTTGTTATTCAGAAATATTCGTGAAAACTTAGTGGAAATAATATGTAGGTGATGGGGCACTCAAAACCATTTTGGCTCTGGCTATTGGTCAAGTCAGTGACGTGACTGCCTCTCCAGCTTGTATGGTATCACTTCAACCTTCTCCTTAGATGCCTACAACCAATTTTTTAATGAATGATGATAATAAATAGTGAACATCCTCAAAACAAATTAAGTGCTTGCACTTCTTCTAGAAAAGAACAAAAAAATTGTATCTACTCTGTTAATGTGGTCTATATTTTTAATACTGGAAGAAGCAATATTTTCTCTAGAATTGGAGTTGTGTCTGAATGTGATAGGCGCTCTTTAAAAGCATACTTTGGGCTAAAATATCAAGGAATTCTCTACTTTTATGAAAGCTTTACAAATTCCTGGAGGTCATTTGAATACTCAACAATAATGCAGAATATGACCCCATGAATCAAATAGGCCAAGCTCAGCACTTTTTATTAGCAGAAATATTCATGAATCTTTTATCCTCCTTAGTCCACCAGCTCTTATTTTCACCCTGTTCTCTCCTTAATGCAGCATTTCATAGAATGCCAAGAAAAGGAACCCAGCTTCAGGTTTAATTGCTAATATTTCTAAATTTAGTCAGCATAAAATCCATCTGAGGCTCCAAAGATTTTCCCTGTAATCTGCAGAACGTGAGTTTGAATCTAGCCCAAGAGAGCACCACAGCAAATAAATACCATCTGATCTCTACAGAAATCTGACAAGAGTTCAACTGTTTTCCACCTTGCTACAAGTATATCAGAGTTGATTTCCCAGTGCAATGCTGTAGGGTAAAAAGTCAATTAAAATACAACTGTCCCAATTTCGGTGAAAGTTAGTCATCAGCAGGAATCACTATACATGTGGTTATTAGATATTTTTTTTCTTTTGTATTAAACAGGTCAATACTATGTTCTTATTGCTTTATGACTCATGTACCACTGGATAAGAAGCAGTGACTATGAGCCAAATGACCCCAGTTTTCCACACAACGATATGCCAATTGCTGGACTCGGCTCATTCCTCCCATCTTTCTCACCTGCTTCTGTGACCATTATGGATATCACAGTCAAACTCTGCAATATTTGGCTGAAGGCACACAGTATGGGATTGCCAGTTTTGTTATGTACCAGCACTTTCCTTATCAGTGTAGCCGAAAGGCGATTAAGCTAGACAGAAAGGAACCAATTCTGGATGCTGGAAACCATCCAGATTTGGTTATCATTTCTTTCTTTACTTTGGACCATGTAAGTGTCTTATGGAAGATGTCAAGTTTTAACAACCAAAGAAAAAGGGAAGCTTTCCCAGTTCTCTTTCTCTAGCAGCTGGTATCACAGGTCTGACTTTGTAGGTTATTAGCCTCAGTAAGTTGTCCCAACTATTGCTAGCATTATATAAATATAGACAACATTATCTGACTGAAGACTAGATTTGCACATTTTTATGCAGCAGCTATTTGCTTTAAATAGAAAGTTTTCAATATTTCAGTGAGAAAGGCTCAGATCCAAAAATGATTCAGTTTGGAGTGGGTTTTGCTCAAAATTACAAATTTTTGTTTGTCAGATCATTTTGCAACAAACATTTGGAAAATTTTAACATGGAAAAAAACTCTACTTTTCACTCAGTTCTAATGTTAAATGTCTGTAAAACACAGAGGAATCTCCTCAGTGAAGCATTTAAGGTATCAGGTCCTCCTAATCCAGTAAGATTAATTATCATGTATAAGTAAATAGGAATTGTTTTTAATTCATTTCCAGATGTAGGAAGATTAGGCCTGCAAATTAGTTTTCTCCAATACTGCATATTGAGACTACATCAATAATTACTGAATAAAAAGCTGAGCCCTGGGTTTTGGACTCCCCTGAACGGTTTGGATCAAGAGTTCATTCAGATTATGTTACGGATAACAGCTCCACACAACATTTGGCTCAGGTTCAGTTTCTTTGAGTCTAAGGCCAGGACAGACCTCCAGTTCATCTCCTTCGACTCTCTTTCTAGCCCACACAATTATATTTCACTCACATATTTCCAAGCTGAGCCCAGTGACATTAATTAAATGAGAGCATTTCAGAAATCAAGAGACAAATTTGTTGCCTCCTCTAGGCAGAGAGCAAGAGAGAAAAGCGACACCAGGCCTTTGCCGTGACAAAGAGCTGATAAAGGTGACTACGCCTGGGATTTGTCTCCTGTAACTTTACATGTCTATAAGGTAGATGTCTACATCTGATCTCATCACGCTTGTACTCCACAGCAGTCAGTGGAGAGAAAGGGCATTTCTAGTGCACAACTCATCTGCTCTGCTTGCTTCAGGATGAGACCTAGTGCCCGATTTCTGTTCACTGAAGGGTGACCACCTCAGGTGTGGACAGCTGTGATACACATATCTGAGAGTCATATAAGAGCATCCTCACCTTTCATGATCACCCCACAAGCTCTAAAAAAATTGAAAGCATTCAGGCCCTTAAGGATCCCCATTGGTTTAACCAAGCAAAGTTTCAGACTATCATTCCCTCCGAGTGCAGGAGAGCATATGGGTTGGTATTTCTAGTTTGGGCTTGCATCTACTGCAAAGAAGAGCTGTCTATCATGTAACATTATCTTCAAGGCTAAGATGGGGCTGACTGCATTCTCTTTCTTTATGAAAGCAAGAATTGATATTATTGTCCTTTCACTCTCATGAGAGAGGCTTAATTTGAAAAGAGGCCTTGAATTTTGTTAAACATTATCAGTTCCTATTTTATTCTAGATTATTATGTAGATTAATCAATGCCTGACACTCCAAATTAAATATCAGTAACACAAAATAAGAATAAATTAAAAGACTGCAAGATGTCCTGGCTACTCTAGCTTTTGTTGGAATATTCCTAATACTACATGACTAGAGGTGCTGGTTAGGAGAATTCAGTTTGATCCCTACAGAAATGTGCTGGGGAGGAAAATAAACTACAGAAAATGTGAATTTAGGAATTAAAAGTCCTACAAACCATTGTCTTCTGCTTATCTAGCCAAGAGTAGAAAATACAGACTAGTGCAGTGCAATCTTTTTCCAACATTTCATCTCAGCCATCACGTGTTTCAACTCTCTTCTGAAAGAATAGCCTCTAGGAAGAGGCTGAGTGCAAAATTCACAGCACATAAATTAGCCTCTTTCTCCAGCTAGTGGGTTATTGAGAGGAGATTGGAATTGCTTTGTTACTCAAATGTATTTGACATACTCTTTTGCCATTTTTTTAAAGTCTCTTGGCTATTAAATGTTTTGCCCTGAATAGTTGTGATCCCTATTTAAAGGTGAATTACTTTCCTTAAATCTAATAAATGAGCAACTTGGCTTGTGTGAGCAAATGTAGCAGTTTTTACAAGAACTTGCATCCATACTGGTGATATTGCCATTTGAAAGCAAGAGCATGAGCAATCACACAAAATTAATGGAAAATTGGAACAAAAGAAGGGCAGGCAGGCTGAACGTGAATTCTTTAGAAAATCTGAATGTCTGTGGATTACTTAAACTTAACTCTCCACCTTCATGTAGGCGCAACACATCCTGTAGCCCATTGGAGAATCTCAACATGTTACACATACAGCTTGCAAGACACATTAAGAAACTCGATATTAGGTTTCCCACTGATTTCTGAGTGAGTGGATGTGTGGTTGACTGTCTGCCTTTTCCCTCTTCCCAGCACGATTGGATACCTAGTTTTGCTGTCATCAGTCCAAACACATGCTCTATTTTCCCCTCTTTCTAAGCAAAATTCTTACTCACTCTCCCCCCTCTCAGTACATTACTCTTTCCTGCCTCTGGTTGCTCCAAAGCAGTAGTGCCTGCCAGGAATCTGAGACATTCAGTGCATGTATAGAGCAGCCTGGGAAAGGGGCAGGCAGGACAGAATTGCCCGGCTTTGGCCCAAAACGTGAGGTTTTCAAACTCTGTGTTAGTCCCTTGAAAAAATCAGGAAATAGGAGGAGCAGCAGAAAGTGGCTTGCTCAGCTAGTGCATGTGTCAGTGTGCGTGTACGTGTGCACACTTTAACCTGGAATCTATACCGGTGATTAAATGGTCTTTAAATCAAAGCCGATAGATAAATAAGGGAACTATTCCAAAACCAAGGGGGTTAAAAAACACTCTGCATGCACCTGCTGGAGACGCTGTGCTGCTGGCTCTACATTTCAACTCTAACCTGTATTTGATATGGTGTTGTTGCAGCTGTGGGTTGGGGTGGTTTATTTAAGTGGCTCCAAATGCTTGTCAGTGTGGCAACCAGCTGAATACATAAAACAGGCTCTCCAAACCCTTTATGGCCCAGGGTCAGAGTAAATGGAATAATAAAATCCAAATGCTTTTGTCTCATTTTCCATCACCCAAGCCTTCCGCATAAATCTACAGCTTTGCAATGACCTTCGCATTCAGTGTCGGGGATGAGGCCGCAGGTCTGAGATACATTTGGTCTTCATCTTAGGTCTTTAAAAGCTTTTTCCAATTAATTTTAACTGACTTCCATAAGGATCAAGTACAGTTTCTTCCTCCCAGCCCCCTCGCTTCACACCCCACCCCCTTTCTCTCCTGCCCGGCATCTTCTTCAAACAGTCAATTGGGGGAACACTAGAGAAAAATACTATTGATCACATTATATGTGGTATCACCAACAGCAAAGACATTTACAAAATGAGTGATTTAGCAAATAGGAAGTGAGAGATTTCTTTAAGGAGTTTTAATTTGATGTCTTCCTCACTGCTGGGTGTCTGGTTTTCTTTATTTCTCTAGTGCCGCATTACCCCTGCTCAGATGTCATCGTGGGGACCCACAGTCTCCTGTACACATGTTTACAAAGGGCAGGTCACTATTAAACTAAAATATTTATGTTTGGGTTTAGTGAATCAAAAATCACCTTGTCTGGAATTAACTGCTGAGGGCTGCTCCTTCCCCCCTCCCCATCTGATCTAAATTAGATGTAAAGTCACTTCTAGGTGCTTCAATTACAGTGAAGAGCAACCCAAACCTCTGTCAGAAAGAAGTCCTTAGGACACCTCTAAGCATTCTGACTTTAAGAACCCATGATCTCCCCTCCAAATTCCCAAACAGGATTTTAACAACCAGCTAATAAACTGGTGCCTAAAAAAAATGCTCATCCCTAGTTTTGCACTTAGTGAAACTGGGCCAGATTTTGAGAGCTATAGTGAGTGTTAGGGGACACATTCACAGCCCAGAGTTTCCACATTTATTGTGTCTCCGTTCACTTCGGTAGAGCTGAACAGATCTACATGATCAGAAGACTTGGCCCATATCATGCAGATGCCGTCAATAAAACCAACAGTCAGGTACCTCACTACTGGGGACTTTGGCTCAACTAACCTTAGACAAAACAAGGAACAAAAATATCTGTAAGACAGCTGCTTTCCTGTGGCCTGTCCAAAGGAAAACAACAACTGACTGGGATCTCCAAAGTAAATCCATATTTCTTGAGATTTCCTGTCCAAATTTTTAAATATTTTAAAAATCAGGCAAGTTCTCATCATGTTGTCACAGCACCAAAAGTCCAGTCTCCCTAATCAAATCAAGCACTCCCACCTGTTGCTTTATGAGATTTACCTACTAATTTTACTAATTTGTAGTAGTAAACTACATTTTACTAATGTGAAATTCTCTTTCAGCTCTGACAGGAACATCAGCAAAGTTTTGACACAAGACTTAAAATAATAAAATCCTTCAGCCTTCACTACATGATGATGTACAGTGAGGAGGCAGGCCTTCTCATAAGACCTGATTGTCTTATTAATGATAATATGAATCAGTAAGGCCTCTAACTGTTGAAGTTCATGGAGTTGCACCCCTCAATGTGTTGAGAAAATGAGGCTCTTTAGTTGGAGTCAGCTTTCCCAATATATTCTTGTTTGGTGAAACTGTCCTTCCAAGAAACAAATAGGCCAGTAGCTAGCAGAAGTAGGGAGACTTGGTTTCCCATGGCATTGAAGGCTGTCATCAGAGTCTCTGGTGTCCAAGAAGCTTGAAATATCAGCTAAAGCTTTTCCTGTGAGTGGAGCATTGGCAGTGATTCTCTGATGTGGATTCTGTGGTAGATGAGTACTGATCACAGGTGATGGTCTTTCCCTCAATGGGTGTATTATTAGAGCCTTTGTCAGCTGTTCTTACCAAACTTGCAGAAATTTAATAATTTGCTGGTTTATATCTGGCTGAAATTTCCTGATAGATTCAGAATTACCAAAAGTGGACAAGCAGAGGAGGAGGAATGCCCATCCAACCCTGTATGCAGAGGGAGATCAGGTGAAAGTCACTCCTGTAGGAAACTTGAATGAAAATTGAACTATCCATATTTTTCTCCTCCAAAAATGAGAAAAAAGGAAATCATGCAGTTGACCATGGAAGTAAGACAAGAAAGGATAGAACCATTCCTTCTTGGAGACTGGGATTAAATGCATACTACTAAAGGTTCACTTCTGTAGCCTGAAAATGGGATCTTTATGTTAATTAATTTGAATGTGTGGATTAGAGACCTTGATTTTTCCATCCCAACTCCTGTCGCATCCATAAATGTTCAGCTTTATATTTGTTATGAATGAAAACTATCTATGACCCTATCAAAAACTCCTGACTGGATATTAAAAAAAAAAAAAAAAAGAAAAAGAAAAAAAAAAGAAAACTCATCCAGTTAAATGCAGAACTGTAAGCAAAAAAAGGAAGGAAAAAACAAACAAACACAGAGCAGGTGTTTAGCCAGTCAATTAATTTATATGGCTGCTAGCACGGCACAGGGCATTAACACTACCCCAGCACTGCACACAGGTGGCAGGGTGCATGTCTGGGAGGCAGGCAGGCAGCAAGACATACTGTGAATTTTCTCCCTGAGCAACGCGATTACAGAAACAACTGCAAATAACTTTGTGCTGATCCCCAGCGATGCATTCAGCAGTCCCTAATCTTCCAAATGTCTGCCTATGTGATGGTATGAAAACTATGGCATTCCTTCAGCCCTCACCTATGGAGACACATCTGGGCTTTTCTGTTGATTCTTTATTTATGGGTTTCTGTTTGAGCACATTGAAAAGAGAGTCAAATGAAGATCACTAATACAACCCTGAGAACGCACAAAGGAACAGAAACACTGGCAGAATGTACAAACTATAGACACACTACACATATTTCCACCTGGAGTTTTTAAAAGGGCTTTTCAGGCATGAACATTTGTAAGAGAAAGAAACTGAGGCACGGGGTGAGAAAATTTGACCATGCCATGTAGCAGGGGCAGCAACTGAACTCAGATCTCCTGTCTCAATTCTCCACTTGAGCTCTAGGAGCCTCCATGCCTTGGTTTCACATGTGAAACAAAAAGCTTAATTGGGAGGCTGCATTTCCCCTGGAGTGGAATCAAATGAAACAAGCTAGACACTCAAGTAGGCTTACTGGTTTAATTTAAAAGCAAGGGGGACTGGTAGCAGGGAGTTCCTGGTCAGGGGTCATTTGTTGTGGAATATACTTCTCACCTTTGTGTTCCTCAGGGCTGGGCTCTGGCACACTTAATGACATTTGGTATGTCCACCTGCTCTATCAGTTTATTCTTGAGTTAGACAGCTCAGCCGAGAGTGGCTTGAGAGCTTCTTTGGGGCTTGAGATTTATTATTTTTAGGTTTTTTTAAAAGAAACCATTGGGGTTTTAGTGTTGGATTAGTAGTAATAGTAGTAGCTGGAGGAGGAGGAAGGCCCCACAATGTATAAGGGGAAAAAAAATCAATGTAATGTATGATGCAGTTTGCCTGGAGGAACAACGTTAATTTGGAGCACTCAGCTTTACCCCAGTGTCTGCTTTGTGATTATACAAAAGTAGGAATTTCACAGGATCTTGATCCAGGAGATGAAGCTGACTTCATTCCTTTTTAAGACTTAGTATTTCAGACCAAACATCTGTTTGAAACTTGAGATGAAATTCACATGATTTAGACTCAAAGCCATGAGTCAATTAGATGTCCAGCATGCGTGGTCAAGATCCTTGGCTCTGATCCTCTGAAAAATTAGCACGTAAGTAATTTTATACACATAAGAAGGCCCAGTACATTCAATGGGATTACTCTGTGTTATTAAGCTTTTTCCCAGGGCAGGGTTCTCAGTTGGAACCAAACCACAAACCACATCAAGCTCATACAGTTCTCGTACAGACATTTTGCACTTCTGAAACCAGAATAATTTTCTCTTCAGGGCTCTGCAATCACCACTCAGCAACAGGGATACTCCTGATGGAGATTTCGAACTCCATCAGAAGCCAACGATGGGCTGAGAGGTGCTGAACCTCCCAGCCAGCACTACTCTTGTTTGTACCCTACATAACTGTTAATAAAGTTTACAATAAGGGACAGCCGAAGCACGTCACTGTTGGAGCCGAACAGTTTCCAAATACAAAATTTTTTTACCCAAAAGCCCTTAAATATTGTCAATAGCTTTTCCATAGCATCAATGGCTTTTCACAGAGCAATTTCTTCCCCTCTCCCCCTTCTGATATCAGGAAAAGAAGACCCATTTGGTTTCCAGAGGGTGGCCTGATCATCTCCATGAGCTATGGGGATGTTTGGAGAGGAGGACCGCCCTCTTAAATTACAAATTCTTGTCAGACTCGGTGGGTGAGAGACCCACGTGCCCTCATCTGGTCACAGAGCACAGCACACTGGCACATTAGCTTCTGAAGCTGCCTTTTCAGTGCTGACCTTTATATTAATGCTAATAGGGTTTGGAGAAATAAAATGTAAATTTGTCTCTAAATGGATTAGTCTGGGCTGGGGGTGGGAAAGAAGGGTGCAGGAGGGGGTATTGCTTGGAGCATTCGCACTAAAATTAAAACATTTCTGTTCCAACACTTAATTTTATTAGTGGCGCATTGAAGTTGCCTGAATGTGTAATACATTTCTCACGTCCACTTTGTTCTCACTCAGACTCTAAGTGTGTGTGCACACACGCATTGCCTTGCCAGAGTTATACACTATATGTACCTAATTGACATCCTTTTCTTCCCACAAAGCTCACGTTTTGTCATCAGGGTTGTTTGTTGGTTGTCACATCCCAGATTCACCAGGGAAGGAAATAAACAGTCTTGCAAGCTTCAGCTTTGCCCTGGGAACCGTGAAACTACAATCTGGGCCCAATATAACCCCTTTTTTTTTTCATCTGCAGAACAGTATGGGTGCCTATTTCTTCACATCAGCAGTGTGTTTACACACAGGAATTGGGTAATAAGGTTAATCGGTGCTTACAAGTGCTTTACCTAAGCATGGACCTTAAGAAAGGTGAGTAAACAACACTATTCCCACTTTTTATATAGGGAAATTGAGTCATAATTGGCAAAGTGATATTTGGTTGCCACAACTGGGAAAGAAAAGTGAAGGGGCAATATTAACCCTAAAAAGTACACTTTAACCTTTGTTAAAACATTAAAGAATCCTTTTTGCTCTGCTTGAACCTCAGAAGTTGACTCTGCAAGCAAACATGGGAGCGTTGGGAGTTCATTTAGATCAACTATGATAACCCCCTCTTCAGTGGGACAAGTCTGGGACCCTCTCACATAGTGTAATTTATTTTCTTTTTTTTACAAAATAATTATCCAGTGGAAACCATACAGTTTCATTAACATCAAAACATTTTCATAGGAATAGATCAGCTGTGGCAAAAAACATTGCTGAGAAGACGTTATGATATCTAATTTCACCAACATCAAAACATTTCTGTTAATTTCAGTTCACTGTTTATATTAAAATATGAATTTTCATGTTCTGTGTTTATATATTTTTCTTAAATTGGCACCTAACTGTTATTTAATGTTTTAATACAGTACACATTTTTTAGAGCACAGAGCACCTTTTTTGGCTTGGAAAATACAAAAATTTCAGCTATTCATTCTGACAGAGACCCAGGTTTTCCGAAATGTCAGCATTTCTTTGGAATAGAAACTCTGGGTCGTAGCCAGGTATAAGTCCTTCTTATTGTAAATGAGGCCACATTCATTAGACATCCAGCCATGGCACACTTATCTTACAGGAACATATATCTATGGCATCATGGCTGGGCCAATGCAGAAATCAGACTTGGCATATGGGACTGACATAGATTCATTCCTAATGAACCACTTCTATGTAAAAGTGATTTAGCTAGCAGCATGCCAGAGAAATTACTCTAAAATCTATTGTTTTCACTGAAGATCTGATCTCTGGAGTTGTATTTAAAACCACTCATGGTATTCTATAGGTTGACAGACTCCTATAGAATGACATAAAGCCTTTATTTTTTTATGAAGTCCTATAGGATTTTTCCAGAACTAGATAACCTCCAGGTTAAATTAATCAAGTGGTTCAGCCCAGAAACAGGCTGGGGGAGTGGGGAGGAGGCATCAGAACAGCAGTGATTTGGGCTCCTTGTCGCTGAGGTTAGCTGTGCATTACATACAGCTTAAAACATGGTGCAGATGTGAAGCACGGAGGTACTGTATACACACACACAGGGTCCCGTAAGGTGAAAAAAGGGGGAAAAAAAAGAGCAGATCATTCAGTAGTGGAAAAGTATCTGATTGCCTAATGTAAACTGTGATTAGTGGCTCAGTGCCTGGACAGTGAGTACTTTGCAGGCCCCCAAATACGGTCCCCAAATCAGCGTGTGTGCTGCCAATCTGTCAGGCAGTCCAGCTGTAACACTTTCTGGCATTGCGATGTCTTCAGCTGGTTTGTGTCAGAGCCGGCCAGTGCGGGGGGAGGTTTTCCAGAAGTTGACTATTGAGTGTCTGTCTGCCTGGATCAAGGGTGTTGCCAGTTTAACATCCCAGCAAGGGGCCACCACATCTGGCCACGGAGACATTAGGAAAAGGGAAAGGTGGGGGGTGCTTGGGAGGGGGGCAGCCCCACAGGATTTGGAGCTGAGAGATATGCCTGACAACAGTAAAGGCCACCAGTCTGAAAACACAGAACTTTTGGAGAAAGTTGAGACCACTGCATGGAGAAAGGTTTTTAAGTGCTCAGAGCGCAGCCTAAAATTCACAAGTGACATTAAACTCCCAAGTCAAATTGGGTCTCAAAGCCCTAAGCATGCAGACCTCTCACTGAGCCTTTTCCTCCCTGTTACAAATTGATATTTTATTAGCTCAAAGCCAGATGCTTCTCCTTAAAACAGATTAATCTCCAGTTCATCATATCACTAGAGACCAAATGAGGCAAGGGATAGCAGCAGTGCCAAACATGTGCTAAGTGAACAAGACCCTCAGGTATTGTGGGGGGAAAAGGGAAGAAAGGAAACAAATCTTTTTCCTTTTTTTTTTTTTTTTAAACAAAGCACCAGTCTGTTTGATTTGGTAGCTTCAATTTTCTTCATTGAAGATGGAGGGGGGAGAAATCCATACAATAACCCTGGCAGTTATGTGCCCCCCTCCCCAGGCACCATATAGGTAGCTACTGCTGCACAAGCCATGGCAATCCTAAAGGATAAAGCTTTTCCCCTCTAAGGGGTGAGTCAATGTAATGGGGTACAGCAGAGGAGAGGAAGGCCTAGAAAAGCATTATTTAAGAAGATCTTGAATCAAGGGTTAATTGTTTCCAAATGACCACTGTGTGGGAGACTATTATGGGATGGGACCCATTCAGGATTGGTTTAAAGCTGCTGGTTAGGTACCTTAAAAGAGGGCTAAGCAGTAGCAGCTGTTTTACATTTAAAGTGACTGAAGTGAGTAGTGAATTACTGTGGGAGACAAATGAGCCCATGACATGATTGGACCTAGGACGGCTCTCCCAAGTGGCCACTTGTTTCATGAGAACTCCCACCCCCAGGCTCTGCATTTGAGTATCAAAGGCACAAATAGCACCAATTAATTCAGATTAGCCCAAGAGAGAGAGACGGCCAGGTTAGCAGCCTGTTTCTGGATGCAAGAACCCCAATTGCTGTCATCCCTTCTGTCTTTAGGGTGCCCCTCTGTACTCTCAGTCTCTCATCTTGTTCTTCCAGGTCGTTTCTCAAGGAAATCACAGAGAGCATCAGTGTTAAGTCAGAGGCCAGTAGAGCTGTGTTGGTGTAAACTATTTGCTAGCAATAAGAGCAAGAAATGAGGCAGCATGCTGTGGACCTTGTGCTTTCTGTCCTGGAGTCAAGGGTGAGTGTGGGCCTTGACACAGTTCATTTCAGTATATCCTACTAAGTATGCAATCAGACTCAGCTTTTCTTGGGGAACCCCCCCTGCCCTGCAGCATAAGGAAAACAAAGTAGATCAGAATGAAGAGTTATAGATGGGATAAACTGTCTTAAATGTTTTACTGGTCATGAATTTCAAACCAAAATTCAGTTTCCAATGGCTTTGAAAGATATGCAGAACTTCCCTTCAACCATCTGTCTTTTTCCTCCTTTCTTTTTCTGTATTAGCCTCCAATTTGTAATACTTAAGTAGGGATTTTGCCGCCTCCCACCAGAACCTTTTCTCTCACTACTAACATGCAGCTGCAATGTGCACAGAGCTGTCTGAGCACCCGCTTTGAGATTCTGCATTCAGGTCGGTGTCTTCCTGGTGATACCAAGGGCTTGCGTCAGTCTTCCCAGAATCAAAAGGAAGAAACAGTCTTGCGTGCTATTTACCAAACTGCATTAGTCAAAATACTGCATTTTAAATACCCCTTAAGTTGTTATACATCATCATATAAGTCATCACAAAATAGTGAGTATGAATTCCTAAGAATTATGTTGACATGGAAATTGTCAGCAGAAGTGCTGGGAAATTTACATCTCCTCATATATCTGTACTTGTATCCTCCATAGAAATTAACATATTATAACGCTAATATTTCAAGGTAATGTTTTCTCATGAGGATGCCATATTTTATCAGTTAATATCATCTGCGTAAAAACTATTCAATTACAGTATCAAGCAACGTGTGATTAATACTAATATCACCAATGTAATGGCAACTTCGTAAGGTGTCATCATAGCTGTTCAGACAGCTGAAAATGGCAGTAGCAGGAAAAAAAATTATTCTTTTTAATTAAAAAAAGAAAAGCTCAATATCCATGAAAATGAATGGCCAGTGATATCTGGAGTGCAGTCTTACCCTTCCTGGCATGTGTAAGTTGGGCCACAGATCTTAGTGGGACAATGATTTCACTCCTCAGTCTTCATGCTGATGTATTCAGCCTTGTACTCCATCCCTCAGATTCCTCCAACATTATTAAATATAAGCATGAGAGGGAGTTAAGTCTTCTTCCCAACCAGCAAGATAGCCATTCCCGATTTATTTTTTTAAATTATTATTTCGGAGGTGCTGTTGAAAAGCCATTGGATACTCATTTCTCCCTGCAATCAGAAGAGCAGAACTGCAGGTATGATGGACCTTGGGCAGAAAACTGCACTAATACAAGGAATTAATAAGGTGCGAGGAAACCTGAGCTAGAACTACAATCTTTCCTAGGGAAGGAAACACAATATGGTTTTTAAAGAGTTTCATCCCCCTGGATTCTGACTCCTGTGAAGAACAGGGTTTCTCAAGAGGAAGACTCCTGCAGGAGCCCACAAGAGGCACAGAAATTAAGAAAATGGCAGGATATTATCAACTGGTCACAAAGCTAAAACATCCTGACTTGAAAATGGCTGTAACACTCCACTGCAGCTAGAATAGCTCCCTTTCTCCCTTAACCTGCAGATTTGGTGCCAAAGCTGAGTAGTTCTGTAATGAATAATTTATTCCAAATCATTTCCCCCTTCATGAATTGTCAGAAGGGGATCATGAATTTTTTTAAATGTATATGTTGTATGTAAAAATGATATTGTCCAAGGCGGTTATAGTAAAGCCATGGGACTTGTATCTCACATGAGCCAAGTTTTGAGAGTTTTCTTCCGGCCTTTTGCCCAAGGGTGAATTTCAGTCTATTCAGATAGATATGCCATATCATTGTGTGAATCATTTTGGGTCTGTAGCTCATCCACATGCATATTCACAATTTCAGATTCAAGCTGTCTTGACAAGATGCTTAGGTCACATTGGCCATATCTGTTCCCAAATTGGAAATGGGTAATTTGGAATTAGCTTTCCAGCCCCACCCCCACCATCCAAAATCCTCTTCCCACAGGAAAAACTGTGGTGTATTCCTGAAGTTCACTCTTCCAGCCATGCTCCTGTTCATGTACCTCTAGGAGAGGATTCATGGGAAGTGCTGCAAACCTGGCCCAAGTGAATTGGTTTGAATTTTAGGATACTACAAAAAATGGTTTTGGCAGCATTCCCCTAATTTATTTCACCAATTTAGGCAGATTTAACAAAAGCAGCTAAGCACAAAATGAAAAGGGGACTCTAACAATTCTGAATCGTAAACACATTTTGAGCAGATTGTGTAAAGCAATTCAACTAAAATTAGATTATGAAAAGTACACTAAGTAAAACTGTATTATGGAAATGTTATGAAATTAATTAATCTGAGAAGCAGCATTGCCACCAGCATGTGCTGGCCCTGTAAACTCATGAGTGCATTTGTTCCACTCTTAGCTTTCATTCCGGATGAAGTTAACACGAGTCAGAGATGTGACATTTCTAGGTCTGTGATCCCAGTGAACATTGTGACCTATTACAGTTTTCCATTTGATCCTTAATTTGAGTTTGGTCAGTGACACTTGCATCCACTAAGAATTGCTCTGGTGACCATAGATTGACAGCTAGTTACAATCAGTACAGCATTTGTTTAATAGGTTTAGTTACCAGTGTGGGTTGTTACTCAGCTAAGCCAATAAATAATGTATTTTCAATTAATAGCTAAATCTTAGAAGGATTCGTACAATATGTATGACTAAATGAAGAAACACATTATAATTATATGGTAATTTGTTAAAATGATCATTAATACTTCTGATGTTAATTATCTAATGGCAAAAAATTACAGAGGGTACAAGTAATTTGCCCTTTGTAATTGCTTATTAGTTTGTAGGATAATCATTTTGTTTTCTTTGCATAGCACTATTTATTGCATTTTTCTTCTGACAGTAACTGAAGTGTATGTGAGGTCAAAAGTTATTGGATACTTTTCTTAAGAAATGAGACCACATTTTTGGCGGAAGTTCAACAGAGGACATCAAACTATGATTGCTACATGCAGCCTTCTCTTTAAAAAAAAATTGGAAAGATCACAATACAAAGTGAAAATTATACTTTTGGTCATAGGCTGTATGCACATATTTATATAAAACAACCATTTTCAAGTGGTTACTACACATTGCAAGAAACCAAACATAGTACACTTGTGCTCCTGGTTCTGCCAGTGATTTGCTATATGACTTTGGGTTAGATACACGACATTATATGTAGTTCATCACAGCTGTGTACGTGACTTCCAAAAAAGAGCTTAAGTGCCAAAAATTATTACAGATTTTATTGGCCTTCACCTCTGTTCATTTTTCCCACCTTAAGGGTGAGTAAATTATTCCTCAAATACACAGGCTCTGATTCACCTCTTTCCTCATGTTAATCAAGAGTAGATTTTAAAGGCATTTTTTTTCTGAGAAAGGTATTCACAGAATATGTGTGAAACTCTGTGAATAACTTAATGGGAAGCATGAAAAGAAAAAGTCAGAATGTTTTGGTTTAATGTTCTTGAAACAAATAATTTCATTTTTTATTTCCAAAGACAAATTTAGCCAAACTGAATTGCATTTTCAAAGTTTAAAAAAAGAATACCTGTCAGCTAAATGAAACATTTCATATAATGCAAGTCTCTTTTTTTTGGTCTTCATTTTTTTTTTTTCCCCAGATTTAATTTTAGTCAGAAAACTGAAATTTCCCTTCAGGCTGCCCAACCAATTTCTTTTCCTTCTACTTTTTAAAGAGTAAACAGGAAAAAAAAAAAAAAAAAAGGAAAAAAACAGCTTAGTTTTTTGCACATACTGGGTATTCCTTAAAAAACACTGGCACTTGAAAATATATCCCGATAGTTTCTCACAAACTACGCAGAACTAGAGGAGAAGAGGGCAGGGCAGAATTCAAAGTAGGGAGGAATCTGAAACAGAGGGATTTGGGGATAAAGGAAGCAAATGGGAGAGGAATCAGAGACAATGGAGCTACTGGGAAAGAGGGGGCCCCAAAGTAAACTTCCCCTTGCATTACATACATATGCATATAAACCACACTGCTGACAAATCACTGTTTTTATAAATAATACGTGGATGATACATAGGAAAATATGGTATTAATCAAATTTTGATCAGAAGCAATTCCACTGTGGTCAATGGGATTCCAGAGGCTTAAAACATATGACGGAACGAAGGGTCAGAATCAGGCCCACTGCACATGCACACAGACTGTCAAATATAGAGTATTTTGATACCAGTTTGGGAAAGGATCCCCCATTTAAACCTGGAGTTAAAGTTAACTTAATAATGAGAACTGTAAATATGGAAATTGTCGTCAGTAAAGTTCAACTAGTATGTTTCCAGGTGAAAACTGAGGTCTTGTAAGGGTTAAGAGTGAATCTTCATCCAGCAAAGCATCACGCGTTGGCCGTCATGACAGCAGATTTTCTTGCAGAATGATGCCCAAATGGAAGTGATTACATCAAGTGTAGTGGGAAGCAATAAGGCCATTTACGCATAATTGCAGAATAGATGTAGCAGAGACGGGGGTCAGCCAACGTCCTGGATCCAAGCAAATCTGGATGTTAGAGAAGTTCAGATCTTGATCCAAACTTTGCTGTTCAGACCTGCCTCTCACCAAATGACAGGTGGGATGTCCATTTAACTTAATGGGTGGAAAAAAAAAATCCCCATCCTTAAGTAGATGCTATTTTTGGTGGTCTTTAATAGGCACGCAAGGGGAATAGGAAGATAATTAGCCCTTTTAAGCGGCTTGTCCCCATACACCTCAATTTTCAGACGTGTGCTCCCTTTTTCTGTGGCGATCCCCCCGCTAACTGTTCAGAGGGATGTTGACAGTCTCCCTTTTAAATGCTCAGTCTTTTGAAAGGGTTTGCTCTCTGCAGGCTGAGCTGTCTGGCGCACAGCCATTGACAGTAAGCTGGAGTTTGCTCTTAAGTCCCAGTGCAATCATGCACTGTCTGCTGCCTGCTGTTGCACAGTGCTGCAGGAGCTTAAAAAAGACTCCTCCGGTCCTGTCAAAAAGACAACCGAATTATTAAAGAAACAGTCATTCAGGTCTTCAGAAGAACTGAGGGAAGCGGGAGCAGAAATTGATGTCAAGGGCTGATTTGCTCCTTATGCTAAAATGCAGTGGTGTAGGAGGGATGTGGATGTTGCAGGAGAAAAGGGATCAAATATTGCTCTCTGAATAATGTCATTAAAGTATTTGAGTTGAATCAGGTCCCTTATATTGCTTGCTGAGGTGGCTTCGGACTCTCCAAGTTTTGAAAATATCCAGTCCTAGACTGAGTGCCTAGCCTCTCTTTTCCACAGATCCAGGAAATTGTGGGTAATCCTCGGAGAGATCCACATTAGATAAAAACAGCATGCAAGAATCTATTTTCCACAGTCCAGCCCTGTGAGATGTAAGCAATAGCAGCATCCATAAACAACAACTGGAAAATCAGCTGACACCTCGAGATCCCCAAGCTACTTTGGCGAGGTACAGAGCCTCAGGTGGGAGCAAAGTTAATGTGTGACTCTTGTTAATGGCAGAGCGAGGAGAAGGACAAAGGTCTCTTGGCCACATGCCTGTTCCACCTCTCCCACCCTGTTTCTCTATAACTCAAAATGTATTAATATTTGCTTGTTATTAAGCATTAACATATCGTAACCTTAGCATAACTTCAAACCCTACTGATTCCTGAACACTCACACTAATTCTATATTTGTTGAAATACCATCAATTTCAAGTGATTGCCTTTTTGGTTACCCAGTCTCTGAACTCTAAGAAGGCTTTCTATGCAGAAGACAGCTAGCCTTCATTTTTCCAAAAGTCGGGCCCTAAATTAAGAACCAAAACCACAAAGCAGCCTTGAAAACTTTGGCTTACTTCATCCCTAGGCATGTCGTTGCCTAGAAATGGCTTAGTCGCAGCAATTTCTAGATTGCTAGACTTCCTACTGTCTAGTTTCTTGGCTAAGGCACTAGATTTCTTGTGTTAACAACTTTTGGAGCACTGTTCTGTCAATATGGGAGCATCCTCTGTTAAGGTGGTGACATAACCACACACTCATCTTCTTTTTTTGGGGAGGAGAGAGAGCTTCTACCACCTGCTCTGCGTGAACAACTTCCTTCACACCTCACAGCTTCACCAGCCTCCCTGTGCTGCCCTGCCTAACTCTGAGCTTCCTATTAACCCAGCATCTTGGCTTAAAAAAAAAGCAAGTCAGCATTTTGCTTGCAAGACGTATTATTTTATTAATAAGAAATATAAACTCCTGCAAGCCTGCAGTGGGAAAGACAGTAGAGGAAGCCGACTAAGTTGACAAGAACCACTCTTTCCCCACCTCCAGACAAGCTTGCTAGGACATAAGGCAACATATCCCACATTATCCAGCAGCCTTCTGAATGAATACTTTCCGTCCTGTGACAGAACGTAAACTACTTTAGCCTTATTCTCCTCCTGACAGACCTTCTAATTATCTCAGCTGTTTACAGCGCTCAGGCCCTCTGCTACCAATTTCTCCATTATTCTGACAGTCAACAAACTAGACCTATTAGAGCACAGCACAATTCTTGCCCAAGGCAGGAACTTTGTGAGACCACAAATCGTCTCGGTATTAAAAGTCGGTGCATAAGAACTGCCCTCAGCTTTAGCGCTAAATTGCTGGTTTGGAGACATTCATTGCTGTATATTGTATTTCCACTATATTCCGCTTTAATAGACTTCGTGCTGAAGTGTGTAAGAAGAGTTTTAAAGCCTGAGGTGGTGAGTAGACCTTTTTTTTTCCATTTTATATATTTTTCCATCTTTTTTGTTTGTCACCTTATATTGCAAGGTTGGTTCACATACATAAAACAACACCGCAGTCACAAGAATATCTAACAGTTAGTGGGCGGCACAGATTTTACCATTAGAAGTTAAACAACAAGGTTTGGGCAATACAAGATTTGTTATTCTTCGATTTGCACAGGGTTTCAGTCTTAAAATTATTGCTTTCGTGCTTCAGAACATTTTATTTTCCTATTTGGCAAAGATAACCTGGTTTGTTCTTCTGATCTTCTAGTATCAGAGAAGTTAGGGCCAAATAAGAATAACAGATAGAGAGGGAGATTACAGTTTCTATTAATAATTTGCATATGTTTGTGTAAGCAATGTTTATTCAAGGTTCAGAAAGCTCTTAGAAAATTGTATTTATTAATTAGTGTACACAACACTCTATAAAGTATTTATGTATGGCCTATCTCCAGATTTCTCTTAGTCTGAGTTTGTACAGACCCAGGGATTTATTTTGACTAAGCACATAGGAACCATCTGATTCAGGTATACTTGTATCTGAGACCTGGACTAATTTTCAATGTTATCTTAAATTCAAGGTGTCTACAGGTATGTATTAGGTTCAAATTTCTCAGGTAACCTACCAAGGTGTAGAAATAATTCCAGGTGTCTAAGATACACATTATTATCAAGCTGATATTAATGACTAATTCCACCAATTAGCCCAAACAACAAAAGCTCCAAAAACTATTTTCCTGGGCCGCTCAATTGATTCTGACTCAGTTAGGCATACACTTGCAGCAAATTTCATTCAGCCTTTTATTTGCAAAGCAAAAGTGGTTACATTTATGAAAAATTAAAGCTTGCAAATTGAAAAAATCTTTTAAAGACAAAACCAAAGAGAAAATACATAAAATGTACACACCATTTCAGCTAAGCGGCATGTTGGAAGGAACGTGTGCTTTCACTGAACTATGTTACCTTTGCCTGGTGGAACGCTGGAATATAAAATGACGTGTTATATTAGATTCTACTGAATTTAAATTCTTCCTCCAAGGCATTTATAGCAAAATAAAATATTTTCCAATGAAGACTCTTTGAAAAGTGACATTGCTTTCAGCAAAACCTTCCTGAAGACAACTCCAGTTTAGTGACACAGGACTGGGTGAATTGTTACCTAGCCTATCACAAGAAATCCTGTACTGGACATGAACATCATGAAATAAGAGAGAGAAAGCCTTAGCACAGGATCGGAGGTAAAGACTGTTGCATTCCTGTGAGATCAGTGTCAGTACTGAGGCATATTTAACTCAAAAGCTGACCACTTAATAGCTTTAAAGTGTTCAAAGTTCTTAAGTTCTTCCAAACACAGCTTTGAAAGAGAAATGTGCCTGTGTTGTGCCATGGTTTCACATTTCATCTTTCAGGATATACTAATTTGGACTAAATACTGCTGTGACTTAGTAAAACAAAAAATAAACCAAATCATCAGGCCACATTTCTCTAAACCCAGATAACTTCAGGAGAACTATGTGAGATTTGGAGTTTTGATACTGAGATTAGGAGTTGCTCTATTGATTTCTATGGAACCTGCATGAAATGGTAATTAACACAAGCTATAGTCATTTGTCATCCTTTTCTTATTTGTTTCCAAAATTTGATTTCCTGTTCAGAAGAAGGGCATGTTCCTGGGTCAAAGCCAAGCTGAAAGTAATCGGACCCTAGATGGCACTTTTAATTGGCTTTGGATCAGATTCTCCAACTGGGGCACCCTGGATTACTGCCTGCCTGAGGACTTTTTCTCAGCACAGAAGATTCATGTCCACAGTCTGAACTATGTCTGTGTAAAACAAAGGTAACCATGTTCTTTTCTGTACACTAGCAGAAAATACTGATTTCTGCTATCATAACCAAGAGGGAGTCAAAATACAAAATGAAGACATCAGAACCCCTTGGACCATGCTGGATGCAACTGGTGCCACACAAAGGGAGATAAATAGGATCATTGAACTTAAATGTAGACGCAATGAAAATTGGTTAATATTAATTTTAGGGGACCTGTATGTAAATAAATATATATATAATTATATTTTAAGTAGTATCTCAGATATTGCTCTTTTTGTTTATTTGTTTTTTTAATCTGAAAAAAAACATGCTGATGGAGCACACAAGTCTTTTTTATGTTGACCTTAATGAACTAATTTACTGGTAAGTATTTTCAGAGTACATTTCAAGTAAATAAAACACTAAGTAATTGAAAGAGAATTTCAAGCTAGCAACCACAAGTATTTGTAGTGCAGACCTACGTCTAAGTTTTGGGTTCATCCAATCATAGTATCAAATTGTTACCATATATACAATCAGCTCAAAGGGTGTGGGATGACAGTCAACACATCAGGCAGAATATTTGTAAGCATGTCATTGTGCACTGCGATCTTTTCAGCTCTCACAAACTAAGCAAGAATTGTTTGCAAATCTTGGAAAAACAGACGAGCTGCTTAGTAAGATCATTTGGATATTCAGTATATAATGTGCCTTCCTCTGAGACCATGCAGAGCATCAGGGAAGTGCTGGCATAAGAGGCTGTTTCAGACATAGCCCATCTTAATTGTTGCTCCAGCCTCCATGGTACTTCTCAGTTAAAATATTCATTTTGGTGACCTAGCCAGTGGTGTATTCAGGAAACTGTAGTTTTCCTATATAAAATTACTGCTCCAAAATATAACTGGAAAATTTATTAATTCTTCGTTATTACATGTCGTAGACTATTGAGAGACAGTTTCAGCTTTATGATTTCTGATCTGGACCCCTCTCTAGCTCCTAAATTAATTAAACCAAACCAATGGGATAGACTTAAATTCACATTGGCTTCAGGAAAAAAAAGTAATACTTTTCTATCATGGGAGGCTGGCAGCAACAGATTACAAATTTAAGAAGCCTTGTTCCTGGTCGTTTCTACAGTTTCATTAAAAAGATACGCACACTAATTGTGGAAATGGGAGGCAACCTAGAAAAAAGATGTATTATTATGAGAGGCTGGGACATTGTATTTGTGCATACAGCAGGGAAAACTTTATTGAAATGACTGCTAAAAACAGCCCATGAGCAATGTGGGGAACGACAAGAAGGAAAATCCAGAGCCGGAGCCTCATAAGGGGAGCAGTGGAGTTGGAGTCAGAGATGCAGAAAGGAGAACAGGTGAGGGTCAGAAAGATAGAAAGGAGAGAGAGCAGCACTGGGAGAAGACATGAGAAATTAGATCAGAATCTAAAAGCACTCAGGAGAGCAGGGGAAAAGGCAGAAATTAGAACAGGAGCTAAGAGGAGAGCCGAAGAGGCAATAAAAACTCAAGGAGGAGAAAGAAAAACTGCAAGATGAAGAGAGGAGGACAGGAAAAAAAGAACAGGAGATAAATATGAGGCAACATAAAAGGGCCTTGACCTCCAGTTTGTAAAGGTGACGTGATCTGTGATGTGAAAGAAAAGAAATACTTTGCATTTTTTGAAATGGCCGTGAAGAGAGGACCAGGCTACATCTCAGAAATCAATATCACATTTTATGCCTGCTGCACCCTTCACGAAGAATCAAGACAACATTGATTCAAGTAAGTAATATTTCATTGAAAACTGATCTTTGATTGCATAGCTGCAAGGGACTGACTCTGAAAGTCCCTCTGTGGTGTCTGTGCCGAACAGGTGTCATTTTCAGGATTGTGTTAGAAGTGATGTGGCTTCATTCCCGGTCCGCGGAACACGTGGAGAGCAGAGGACACGTCACTTTAGTCTCTGAGAGCAGATGATGCTGCATCAGAAGAGCTGGCTTGCTCTCTAGGGTCATTAGTTTGTGTCTGTTAGTGTGTGGTGAACAGTCTGGAAGGTTTGCTTTGTGGCTGTATTCATTTCAAGTGGTTAAACGATTATTTTAAGATAATTAGAAAAGCCTTAGACCGAAATTTTAAATCTGCTTTCCTGATCAGTTGTAGCAGTGTTAGAGCTGGTGTGCAGTCATGAGGCAAAGGACCATCTCCCTGGGCTGTAAGGCCAGGTGCTGGTAATGGTATTAACTGTTTCTGAGACGTTTCTTCCCAGTGTTTGAGAGTATAAAACCTCCCCTTGGTTTTACTTCCCTGGCCACTAATTCCCTTGGGAAAACAGATTCACGGTTTATTTTGCTAGCAGATCTTGATGTGTTTCAGCCTCCTCATACCAGGAAGGGTGACGGTGAAGCTATTTCTGGCAAAAAAATCACTGGAATTCCCTTTTGGAGAATCACTTTCTTATCTTGATAAAATCAAGGCATGTGTGAGTGGAAGGATATACTGATGGGGGGGGGGGGGGGGGTGCAGAGGAGATTTGTGAACATAAACCTGTATGTATTTCATTGCAAGCTCACTTGGCCCACTCAGAATATTTGTCCATTTGAATTAACCTAAAGCACTAATCTAAATCCCACCGAGCCATGTCACAGCCCACTATGGGCATCACACAACTCAGGGACACTGCAGGAGATGTACTTCTGCCATTTTGCTTAGTTCTTTGGGACAAAGGAAGCCTCAAACCTCCCACTTACAAATCCTAGGAGGTAATTTACCACCACCGAAAACTGCAGTGCAGGATTTTATTGTCACAAAACGAAGCGGTTGAGGCCATCTCAATGAAGCCAAACTAGGTAATTCTGTTTCAACAATGTCAAAATATTTTGTTTCAATTGAAAATGCATAAACAAAAGATTTCCACAACTTTTCAAACTGCCGTTGAGGAAATAAGGACTTCGCATCCCAACTGGGGATGAAAGCAAATGTTGAGATGGAGACTGTGGTTCTGTAAATCAGTTCTTCTGTTAACTCAGCCATACATTGGTGCAGTACCTTGTTACTGCACATATATGCCAACTGCAAACTCAACTCAGAGGCTGATGGGTAGTTACTGAGAAGTCTGTGAACCTGCTCTTGAGGATAAGCCTACATTCATGAGAGTATGATGGTCCTATCTCTAGCAAAGCTGGTCTAATGGAAGACAAATGTAGTCTTGGCCTTTGCGGTAAACAGCCACACCTATTTTGGGAAGCTCTTTTGAATGCAGCACTCAAGCAAAGCTGAGGCAGTGTGCTACAGGATGACTGAAAAATAGTCACAGGAATTACTGATAGTGAAACTAGACTCTAAACATTTATCACCATGCTCAAGAGAGCAATGTGATATAGGAGGACAAGTTATTATGAATGGGACAGATTGGCTCTGATGGTATGAGTGAGGATAATGGTGAAGGTTCACTGTAGTTAGACGGCAATCCTCAGCGAGAGGCTTAGGAAAGCAAAGCTCCTCATAGCTGTGCATTTTCAATGGGCAAAGGCTGCAAAGAACTTCCAGTGGAGTAGTCCTGGAGTTCCCTTGTCTTAGTAGCCACGAGTGACCACTTTGAGGAAGCCTGGCTTCTTAGCATCAGGGAATCCTGAACGACCACCTCTTCATACCAAACGTTTTCGCCCCAGGCATAGAATATCCTAGGAATTTTCAAGCGTGTGTATGGTCAGAGGCTAGTCTATCAGAGTGCAGTGTCTCTTTAAATATGTCACCCCACAGGACAGGTAATCTGCATTTCAAGTGAAATCTTAAGTTTCACACAATTTCTCTCAAACTAAAGATAAGGTGAAATATATACACATGTTTACAAATAATGCAATTTTTCTTTCCTCATGTATGCATGGCCCCTACTTCCTTCCACTCTTCCCACACAGGTTAAAATCCCTTTATGGGTATTTTCCTGGTGTTCAGTCAAAGCACGACCACTCAGATGTAGCAGCAAAGACACAATCAATGAGCTCAAATTCCACAGTAACACTGTATTAGGAACAGAACAAAATATAGTCATAGTCAGGATATTATGGATTTCTGACAAATATAACTCTACCCCATCTAACTTGCTCCAGAACTTGGGGATTGTTCAGCAAGCAGAATTGGTAGCTCTTAAAAATTAATAGTAATGTCAAAACAGATCCTTTGAACATAGTTTCAAGACAATGTCAAAAATTAATGTATAGTTATTGTTCAGTAATCAGTCCAAAAATAGTTATAGATTTATTTTGAAAACAAGTGAATGAAGAAGAAACTTTGCAGTTTTAAAAGCAATACAAATGACTTGTGGCCTATGAAAATGCCACATAAAATGATTCTGCATATATGTGTACATGAACGTGTGCGTGTCTGTGTGTACATTAAAGAGACAAAAAATTAACAGTAATTGCAAAATATGGTCAACAAATAATGGAAAAAAATGCAATGGCTATTTGTCACAAATATAACCTACTGATGAAAAGTGTTCATCATTTTTCTGCCTTCCCTAGCCTAATACAAATGTGGAGAAAGTGGCATGACCCATCGAGCTGACATTAAAAGCTTTAAATTGAATTACATTGGCAGAAACCTTCAAAAATTGTCTTGGGAGGAGAAAAAAATTCATGACAGAGCATAACAGATGTATGAAATTAAGAGCGTTTAGGAAACATTATCTTTGCTGTATGATGGGAAATGTTTCTAATTGCACTCACAGGGTGCCTTTAAGATGTGTTTTTATTTAAGAAATGTTCTTTATGATCTGTTATGGATTTTCAGCAGAAATATATAGGCAAAAGAATAAAATGCATATTAAGATATATGGTTTTTACAACAATTAACTCATCCTTTTTCATTGTTCCATGAAACAAACTGTAAAGGCAAAGTTGTTGAATCTATAGGAGCAGGATGAAAAGAAGGAATCTTATTGGCTAATGAGGAACCTGTACTAAACTGATGGATGAAATACTCCGGTGTTCATGGGTGGTCTTGTACCTCATATCACAATTGGACTGTGTGGATTTCCCGGTACATCTGCACCTTACTATATGTTAAATGTTACTGCTGTTCTTTTCCTGGCTACTGGATGCTAATTAAATCCAGTAATTGAGATGCAACAGGAAACACCGTATGTGGATTTCTGCATTATTAATAATGTCTGTGCTGCAAGGCTTTCCCAACCAGAACTCAATGTTCAAAGTCCTCTTCAGCACATAGTGAAAACTAGATAAAAATACAATGGAATTTCTTTTCTTGCATATTGAAGGATCTCAGTTAGTTCCTGCTGTGTCATAGACTCCATAGATTTAATATGTATCTTCTAAAATTACAACACTTCCCTTTTGTGTTTACCAAGAGGTTGACAAATGGAGTTTTTTGTATGACTAAATACAGTGTTCCAGGTTTTTCTGCTGCTTCCAAAGGAAGCCATCAGTTTAAGACCAAATATGACTGTCCAATCAATGCTGTAGGCTTGCAACATTGCGTCTAGACCTTATTGGTTCCTTTTCACGGCATGTTTTACCTGATTTCCATTATGATGAGAAATCTCTGTTTCTTTTTTTATATAATGGGAAAAGTTCATATTTACAGAGGCATATAAAAATAAACCAAACATTACAAGGAATCTGTCCAAAGTGGAATACAGAGAAATTAATTCCCTTGTCTCTAGTGGGGATTAGAATTAAATTGATGGGTTCATTCTGTTTGGAAATTCTGCATTTCCAGAATGTTTGCCATCTATAATCATAATCTCTGAGACTTGCATGGGCCATGTTTCTCCACTCCTTCTCTCATTGGCTTCTGCAGGAGACAGCACACTGGGAACTATTTCTGGTTTGAGCTGGTACATTTGGGTCTAAGCTTCTGTGCGTCACATCTAAACAGATCTTTTTGTCTCATTTGTCAGGTCTTTTCAAGCACAGCTTTTCTATGTTATGTCAAATTTATTTGCTCTGGCTCAAAGTATACAGAATCATAGTATCATAGAATCGTTCAGGTTGGAAAAGACCTTTAAGATCGAGTCCAACCGTTGACCTAACACTTTCAAGTCTCCCACTAAACCATGTCCCTAAATGCCACATCTACACTTTTTTTAAATACCTCCAGGGATGGTGACTCAACCACTTCCCTGGGCAGCCTGTTCCAAGGCTTGACAACCATTTTGGTGAAGAAATTTTTCCTAATGTCCAATTTAAACCTCCCCTGGTGCAACCTGAGACCATTTCCTCTTGTCTTATCGCTTGTTACTTGGGAGAACAGACTTGACACCCACTTCGCTACAACCTCCTTTCAGGCAGTTGTGGAGAGTGATAAGGTCTCCCTTGAGCCTCCTTTTCTCCAGGTTCCCTCAGCCACTCCTCATAAGACTTGTGCTCCAAGCCCTTCACCAGCTTCATTGCCTTTCTTTGGACACACTCCAGCACCTCAGTCAACATAGTCAGCTATTTGAGGTCATATGTTTGTACACAGGACTACATGTTTGCACATAGGACTCAGACTGTGAGTGATCTACTGAGTACTGGATTTGATACAATTTATTGAAATTGCCTTTTGGAAAAGGATACTGATACTTTCTACACATCTCCATTGTCTTTTCTTGGTATGTAACATCCTTGCCTTCGAAGTGGAAAAAATCTAGACTGCAGTGATTTTTCTGGTGACCTCATAGATTTACTCCCTACCACAGATTATGAATCAGGAGTTACAGCTATAAAAGCCATGTCAATCCATTTAAAATAAATATTCAAAACCACATTGCATCTGCTAGCCATAGATGGAAAGAGAATAAACTATTTCTTTGTTGTACACACAGGAAAATAAAATGTTTACTAATATCAGAACTGGTTCAGCCCATTAATAGTGAAAACTGACAAGATCTGGATGATTATCTCTGACATAAAGTTGAGCAGAAAAAGGATTTGTTGCAATGGAACTCCTGCTAATGGAATAAAAATGACCCAAGTTGTCTGACAGATGTCAAACTCAGGGTGGAATCCAGGATGACTTAGAACCATTCAGTCTGCATCAGAGAAAACAAATTGGCTGAATGAAATAACCTCTCATTCGGTTCTATATTTTTTGTCACCAGCAGTAAAAATAAATAGATAAAATAGTACAAAAACACTTTCCCAACTTTCTCCATATGAAATCATCCAACTATGTGAGCATGTTTCAGGTTCATTGCTCATACTCAGAAATGGGGAAAAAAATCAATAAAAAAAGAAGTTTCATGAACTAACTCCAAATTAGGATTATTTTGTTGCAGTCACATAACCCGCATTGTGAAGTCTGTGTTTTAATTTCTTTCTGGGAGGATGTCCACCAGTAAAAAGAACATGCAATGAGTACATAACCCACCAAATATTGTACATGTAAAAGACAAGGAAGACAAATGTTCTTTGGAGTGCAAAACTGGTTTCAAAGGCAGCAATAGAGAGGAACTGGTAAATAAAAACTTAGAGAGAAAATTGAGAACAGAAGTTAAACAGAGAAAAGGCTGCTAGCTGGGAACAGAGATCTGATTGCTAATTGTATCAAACAACGCACATATCTCTGAGCCAAGTTGTGAGGAGCCGTCAGGAAAAGCAGAGGAAGACTGCAAGTCCTGGGTCAGAAAAGTCATCCTAGAGTATTTCAAATGGCCCAGAGGCTGTAGGTTGTGGAACACAGGATTAGTTTAGGTCTTAATGGCTTCATAAAGGCTACATGTGCAGTTAATGCATTAGACCCAAGAGATCTAGGCCCAAATACTTATTCAAGAATTGCTTTGTATTTAAAATGATTTAAAAGTATAGTTTTTTTAAACTGAATACTAATTTCAGAATAAAAAATTTAAAAGACAGGACTAATTTCAATTAAATAATTTTATCTTTGAATCAGTGAAATTATGTGACCTGTTGGGAAAGAACCCAAAATATTATGTACTGTAGTTATATATTATGTATACACTAATGCATATAATATATACATTAATGCAAATAGTTATTTTGCCCTGATAAAACATGAATGAATCAGTGTGCCAGCATGTAACAAATGAAATCCTTCTCATTCCTTGAAAAAATCCCTTTCAAAGTTGTTATTTCAATAAACCATTAATTTCTGGGTTAGACTATGTGTTAAAGTGCCAAAAAACACATTGGAAAGGATGATATATTTCATTCAAAATAAGTAAACTTAGGGGGGAAAAAAAAAAACAAAAAAAAAACATGAACCCTACCTTTAGCCTAAAGAAATCTTTATAGTGCTTGTTTGGATCCTTTTAGTTAAAAGATATACATCAATGTTTTTTATCCAACATGATGCATTTTAGAAGAGAGAAGACCACTGACAATATTTCCATCTACTTCAGAGGACTCAGTAAACTCACTGAATGTAAGAAGAATCCTTCCAAATCTTTCTTTGCACCAAACCTTCTGGTGTGCACTTTGTACTAGCAATGAGCACAGCGATTAAAGGGATTCTCTGGTCCCCTGCAAGTGTCATTAGCCTTGCTGTGTTGTTGGAAAATGAGGCACAAAGGCTATGGGCTATGTGGGGGAAATAAGAGAGCCACAGTTTCAAGAGCAATGATGTCTCACAGCCACCACTTCCAGCACAATTGAAACCTGGTTATCCATCAGGATCAGCGGGATTCTCCCTTGCAATGCAGTCCCACTGCCTTCTGGAGCAAGTAGCAAGGACCCCAGACTTTTGAAGACTTGGACCACAAGTCAGGAGATAATGTGTTCTTCTTAAGCATACGAATAGGCACCAGCCACTGAAATGAATAGTTTAGTGAATTACAAAGTATTTATTTTTAGCAGTCATTCCGTATTACTGAAATGTAGAGATAATTTTTTTTTTAACTGTTTCCCCAAATTACACACACACATTTGACACTAGTATAAAGGTAGTGTAGTATGTTACTTGGTATGTCTCCCTTTAAAATATAAAGCACTCACCTCCTGTAGAGAAGTCTCCAACCACTCTTGGGGAGCTGGCAGCTAATGAAGACAAAAAATATTGGGGTTCATTAGGCACACAAGCATTCTGGTAAAATCAAAGATCACCCTGGAACCCCCTTGAACATATTATAGTTACCATTAAAATCATCATCATAGTATTTGAGGTTAGTAAAACATATTGCTTAGGCTATAAAACACTCTAAACTAGTATCCCAAATGTCTTGCCTCAAGCAAACACTTAAATTAAAGTTTCAGACAGCTGGCACTGGAATCAAAATAACAGTTTTGCACAAAGAGATTGGATAAACATGATTATTGTTTTCATAATTTATTTTGTCAACGTGCAGTATTGTGCCTTGATCCGTCCATTGTACTTGGGCATGATTTCTTTCACTTTTCAACAGGTAACTATATTTCACTGTGGATTTTTACAGAAAGAAATCCTAATTGATCTGCTGCTCTTGAATAATCTAATCCCTAATTAGCTGAGTCTGAACATTGAGAAAGGCAGCATTGTGTGCTTTAATTAATTTCCATAATCTGGAATTTTTACTTGCTTGCCTCATAAGATCTTTTGATTTTCAAGGAGAGGCTAACTTAACAATATCACTACTTAGCGTATGAAAAAGGGGGCAGTGTTCTGGATATTTGATACAGCATGACTGCAACAGCTACAAACACATAGTTCTTAATTAAGACTAAACCTACTTCCTATTTACCTTGAGTAACAATTTTAAGGAGATGTTATTCCTGCATTTATTCCAGTTCAGCTGCCTCTTGCCTCTTCGGTGATGTGAAGATGATATGATCTCCTTTAAGTTTCTCTTTAGTCCAGATCTCCCAACCAAGGAGCATGTTGAAATGTATAGAAATAAAGTGCCAGAAATATACTGCAGCAATCTCTTAAGCAAACACACATTTTCAGAGACAGATCCCAAAACATTTTACAGTTAATACACTCTTCCAAAGCCAAAATGAGGCTTCTCGAACAAATCTCAAAAAGGTCTCTTCATTCTTTTACCCAGGTGTTTAGCCAACAAGAGTTCTTCCCCCAAAATGCAAACCTTCATGCAACCATGACACACACAATTAGAAAAGATGAACCAGGGTTTGCAGGCACAAGAAAGTGTTTGGACATTGCTGGAGAGTGAAAAAGCACTCGTGATTTATGTTGCTCTTTTGTGTTGTTTTGTAGCCACTTCTTAAAGAAACATTTTTAAATGTTAAAAAATATTCTACTTTTGGTAAACACTTTTCTTGTTGGCCCCTTTTAATATTGTCACTAGAGATCTTTCACTCAAATGGGAAATTAAACTATGGCATTGTCAGGAGCTGAGCTCTCTTGCCTCAGTTTACACAACTGTAAATTGGAGATATATAAATATAATTTTTATATATAACATTCACCTGCTTCACAAGGATGTTATGGAGCTTATGAAGACTTGCAAATGATTTTGAGTCATTCTGTTGAAAGTATATCATGGACAAAATGCAGCGCTCTCACAAATATAAATTAGTAATTACCCCCATTGAATTTAGTGGGATCAGTGTAAATTTATTGCACATATGAGACTGAGAGCAAAACTCGCCTCTGTTTATGCAAACTAGTTGTACAGTTTTTGCTAGCATAAAAATGGTCAGTTGTTCTCACATTTGTGAAAAAGATTTATCAAGCCAACACAGACCAAACAGGTGCTGTTCAAGGTTGCCCTTTGCTTTCCACACCTGCAGTAAAATAACCTTTTCTTCTCTGATGGGAAGTCCACATGGACGTATGACCACCGGGGCGCCAAAAGATATAACCAACCTTTCAGCTTTGGAGGGCAACCCATTTACCATCACCTGTGGCCTTAAACAGACCTTGACTGGACTCAGTTCTCCAGAGTTCAGAGTGTTAAGTCATCACACCAAGTCACATAAAATTTTGGACACAGATCAAAGAAAAAAAGTGACGTTGAAAATCTAAGAAAATTGCCTATACTGATGTTGAGCCCTTTTCTTTCCTTCCTTGGACATGACTCTGTTGCTTTTAATTAAGCTCTCAGATTCATAGCTTGGAGATCTTTAATAACTACAAAAGTGCTTGTGAGGCAAATTTTTCACTTCTAAGAAGGATCCTTAGAATAAATGTTACCTCCTAATTTATAGGTAAACTTAACCTGATTTTACCTTTACAGTAATATATTGCATGGCCATTTGTGTGCAACAGACTGATGACATAAAAGATTTTAACTTTTAATAAATGGTGAAAATGTTGGATCGCACACCTCCAACACACTGTAAGCATAGTGCCTGCTGATGAATTAATCTAATTAACAAAGGTGAAGGTTTATAATTGGGGTTAACTAGAATTTAACTGGTCATTGTTCATACCCCCCACTGCATTGTCCCCTAAGTAACTCACTCTGGTAGCCCTCCGTGGTCCCTCAACCCCAGCATCAAACTCAGGGATCAACCAGCTTCAAGACAAAGTAGATACAATCATATTTCCAAGACTGTAATAACAGCAGAACTTAATGGTGTGATATTTTTATACTGTTTGGGAAAGAGACCCTATTTTTTCTTACTCATAAGCCCAGAGTATTTTTAAATAGTTCAAGTCCCTGTAGTACTTCACAGTTTGCAGTGCAGTTTAAAAAGTAATACATCTTTTCTTAGATGTACCCCAGATTCTTCCTTTTAATAGACATGATAATGAGATTCTGTGTCTTCATTTCCCAGTGTGCAGAAAGCTCAAATAAATCTTTGATTGTTCACAACCCTGGAGAAGGCTCCCAAGCCCAGGAATGTAATGATGTTTCTCTAAACAATCATTGCTAATGAAATTTAAGTGTATTTAAAATATATAGATGCGTGTGTGTATATATATTAGCACTATCAAAATTGGGTTTTATTCATTTTGCTTTGTAAATTTGAATCTGATTGCAGTAAATTTAGCTCTCAGGAGATTCATTTCTAGGAGAAGGAATGTCCTGAGTTATTTCTTTGACCTGCAAGACACACATTGAGCTTCTGCTTTTGACTGAACTCCCTTTAATAAGGAAATCAAGGGATGTTTAAAAGACCCATTCAGCGACTTCTTCATAAGATTAGGGACCATGTCCCCAGACCACTGCTGAAAGCATCACTCAGGTGACTGCAGTCAAATTGCTGTAACTTTGAAAGACCAGGGTGTCCAAGTAATTCAAAGGAACATTAAAGGGCAAAACAGAGGAGTCACAGGAATGTAATAAAGGGTTAAGAGAGGGATGCTTCAGAATGAAAACAGTGAAGTTTTTAACAGTTTTTATTATCTGAGCAGCAGTTTAACCTTTTTAAAAGGAGACTAGGTCAAAAAAAGTCCTCCCATATCAGCATCCTTTTTAAGGATTATATGTAAAATGCCCCACAGAATGAGGCCCCTCTCTGTGCCCATGCTGCTAGCCATTACTACATGCCAGGGTGTCACACACACATACTCAGACTTGTACAGAGTCCCTTGCATCCATAGCTGATGATACTGCTAATGGGAATTCCTTTACAGCAAAAGCATTGAGAACCCAAAACAGTTAATCAACGCCCTTAAGACAACAGTCCTAAGACAATAATGAGAAAATATGGCACTCAAGACCAAGCTGTGGCAGCCAGGTTTGGCTTGGTGGCTTATAAAATCCAAACTTTGCAAGGTTCATTGAAATGCTACTCAATATCAGTCAAAAGCACAAATAAGCCTGGGCTTGGCTGTAGGTGATCTGGACACCTCTAAACCTCCTTGTCAAAAGAGATGAAATACTGTGGTTTCCTTTGGATGCTGTCAGATATGTGGGTAAGTGCATTCCAAGATAAAACCCATAGGAAACCTCTTTATAAGAAGTTGAACGGCCATCAGCATTCACCTGTTGAGTCATCATTCTGCATATTTTGATGCAGATAGTTGAATACAATTATTGATGTTCAACAAAGACACACGCATAACATACTTGTCCTCAGGAAAATATGCTAATGACTTACACCCTCTGTAGTTGTCAAATTTGTTTTAAACGGAATCCAGTCTGAATGGCATCACTTGTTTTGTTTCAGGACTCAAATTTGTTGACAAAACTTCCCATTTATTTCCATTCCTTTTATATTCGTATGTATCCCAGTCATTTTTAAGGAAACAAATGATCATGCAGATTCTTAATTTTTACCAAAAACTGACACTCTTCAGAAATGCTGCAAGGAAAGCATTTTGCTCTCCATGTCATAAAGAAACCTGATAGGACTTTGGACATCCCTGACTTCTAAAGTCATATCATAGAGAGGCTTACAGCAGTTAGCAACTGGCAAAGCCATACAGAGGATAGAAATCTCATTCCTAGGCAGGAGAAGAACCCCTTGAGCATGAAGGCTGGGAGAAAAAAGTGATAGAAGAGCTGCCACAGCCTTCCCTCCCCTTGAGATCCATGTAAATCCCATGTAGTATCCACCTGGGACACTCTATCTTCTCCTGGATTCTCAGAGGATCTCTGGTGGAGATTAGTAGCCTAAAATAATTAATTAGCCTCATCTCCATTTGGATTTCACCTTTTTTTTTTCCCCTCCCCTTTCCACCTTTGACCATAATCTTTAAAAATCTTACCAACAAACATTTCCCTGATCTGAAAAGAATTCCCTCTGCCCCACAGATTTAGGTACGTGTTGTACGGTAACATCAGTATTCTCTCATAAATATTTTTTTCTTCTAAGAAAGCAAAAAACAACCAAATGGTTTTTTTCCTTACTACAGGATGGAGTGCTGAGCTGTTGGTGGTTGGTTCTGATGTGAAAAATAGAGAACTAGACCCTTAGTGGTGGTAAACGAGTTTTACCCCACTGCCTGCATTACACTTTACCTATGATGAGGCTATGTTTGACCCACAGAGAAATCTTTTGGATAATTTTCGCAAAAATCATGTCTCCTACTTAAACAGTGGCAGACATCACATGAGAAGCTGATAGCTCTTACAGGCAAGATTCAATAGGATCAAATCAAGGTTGATTTTATAACAAAACTTGATAAAGAAGGGTGGGGTTACCTATTAACCACAAAATTTAATGACACAATGATGCATTACTCAACCTTGGAGGAGGTGTCTCTCAATTCTCAATTTCTTTCTTCTGTATATGGCCTGAATCAGAGAATGACAATCAGAAGAGAGAAGGGGAAGAAAAAAAAAAAGAAAAAAAAAACCAAAAAGACAGAGAAAGAATAAATACTCTCAAAGCCAGTTAATTATTGGAGTGGTGCTGGATAATCAAGAGAGCTATGGCTGACTATTGTTTACAAAGCCAAGATGGCCTGAGAGTTTTGAACTCAGATATGCCAAGACAGCAAAGTTAAGTCCTGGTCCTATCTGGCAAACAGCTGCAGCCTCTTTATAATTAACAGCATATTCCTGACTTGGTTCAGCTTGTATGGATGGAAAGGTGTTTCCCAAGGAAATCAGAGTATGGACAGAATAGGGAAAAAAGAAAAAAAAAGAGGGGGGAAAAAAAAGGTGAGTTCAGGAGGGCAATGAGGTGGGGGTTAACAACACTGCTTAAGATCAAGGGCTGAAGTGCTGAGATGCTGCCAGACTTGAAAACTTTAATTTACTGTCACTGTTAGCCCCCTTTGAGGTTTATGGTGGTATTTATACACACAGCATCAATCACATGAAACAAGGAGGGGATTTATAGTTTGTTTTAAAGACTGCAAATGCAATGTAATGCAAATAGCATGCCTCATGGGCATTTACATTTAATGGGAAAATTACAGATGCAAAAGATTGGTAGAACAAATTTTAAATTGACTTTATTACATCTAGTGCTTTTCAGAGAATACTATTAAAAAAAACACGAGGAGATATGGTAATGGAGTTCTACACTGTAGCTTGACAGCTTAAATTCCACTTAACTGACTTTGCTTGCATCTTTCTGTTTACATTACTTCTTCCAATAAGTTTGGCTGGCAAAATCTCTGGATCATAAACTGATTAGAAGCTTTGATTCTGTTTTGTTTTCTTTTGGGGTTGGAATATTTAATGTGTAAAGCTGATTGTATCTCAATAACTGTTTTTAACTAAGGTTCATCATCAGAATTGCTTAATCTAGACACAGTCAGGAACAGCTCTTTGAATCTATTATCACCTTAATATGTGACCACACATGCATCCTCCTTAATTTGTATAAGCTTCCCATATCTTCCCTATATCTCTATAGATACAACGAAAAAGATGGCTGCACTACTTTGCTCACTGATGAAGTGAACTTTCAGAACTAATCACAGCTATTTGTGGAAAGCCCATTCTTTCTCAAAACATGTTTATTTCCCATTATTCCCGTGTGGCTCTGAACACTTCTTCTGGAATGAGGATTGTTTGCTGTTGGAGTTGAAGGTTGTTATCATCAGTCATTGACTTATGGTAGATCCATCTGAAAGGTGTTGGTGGGCCTCAAACTCACCTTCAGCAGACCAGATGAAGCCCTGGTTCCAACAGGTGCAATTCTACTTGCTTCAGGGAAGCTGTGCCCAATTACGTGAGGGCTGATTTGTTTTTAACACCCTACAGTGATTGCTATATTCCCCTCCCATTCATGCCTCAAATGAGCAAATAATTTAAGGTGTTTTTTAAGCCCATTCCTATTGAGTGAAGATTGAAGTACACATGTCGGGTTTTAGTCTGTTTTAAAGCCACCAGCACAGCAGCCTTTCTACATGCAGAGACCTGCATTTATCTGACAGGAGACTTACACCCTTTGTCTCTTCAGATTTCCAAATCTCTGCTATCACACAACATACCACCCTTGAAACGTCTTTCCAGCCCTTCTCATTGTACTGTATTTTAACCATAGTATGAGCAAATGGTGACCTGACCATCAAAGAACATAAAGCACCAATGTGGTCAAAGATTACTAGAGTTTAGCCTATTAGGATTGTGTCTTTCCAAGATCTCAAGAAATTCCCTGAAATGCCATCATCTTTCTTTGTTGCTATTCATCACAACACCTACACATAACACCCTTGAGATACCTTTTACATTTGTTATCACCAAAAAGCCATGATTAAGAAAGAAGATGATTTGCCATTCATTAGTGACTCAACTAATTCTACGGAACTAAGTGAAATAGTTATCATCTACAAACACCCCTCCAGAACTTTCTTCTGTGTCCCTATTTTCAGCTCCTGTAGGTCTCTCCTTCATCTAGTTAGGGTAATACCTTACAAGTAGACTAATAACAAACTATGTGGCATCTCAGTGCATTTATTAGTGAGGAGCTGAGTCAGACCGGTGTTTATTCTTTGTCCAGCTCTGAAAGATACATTGTCCATGTGTTGTCACCCATAGCAAATAATGGCAGAGAACAGTCTATATTAACATTTGAGCTAATACAAACAAGCACTGTTTAAGCAATTCACCTGAGATTGACTGCCTTGCCATCTTGACTTTTGTTTAAGGCTGTAATCCCATGTGATGACATTCTCTTGTGCAGAAGTAGTACGTTAGCACCTCGCTTGGCAATGTCAGGATGATGAGGAAACCATAGGCTCAGGAAGCAAGAGCAGAAGGGGAACAAACTTTCACACTCAGGAACCATTAATGAAGTAAACACACTTGAATGTTGACAGGTAACTCACAAAGCCACCTACCAGTCATGTTCCAAATAGAACCAACACTTAACAAAACATACCAACCTAACCATAAGCAAAATTTAGAATTGTTTTAAATTTAGATTATTCTGTGATAGCCATGTAACTAATGCCTGAGCAGACACAACAACTACAAAACAGAAAGGGAAAAGGCCTCTTTTCCTCCTGCGCAGAACACTGTGCTTCCGTTTCATATCTGTTTCTGATGATCCATAAAGAAACTAAATTTACTGCAAGGGTGCACATCATAATGCAGAATCCAAATCCTACAACACTGCTGAATGTCATTACATTACCTTTAGGCACTATAAGTATCACTGTTTTCAATAAACTACTCACCATTTTTAACTGTAACTGGAAGAATTTGGAGACCTGAAGCTAGTATTGTGGTACCTGGGAACACACACACGTGTCCATGTAATGATGAGTAAATCCATGTGTTCATGTGTGATTAGTTATCACAGTAGCACAAAACTAGTGAATTGTTTCTTGTTGTGAAAGGATATCTAGACAAACATGCACAAATCACAATATTTGGACCAGTTTCACAATGCACAAGTGACATGCTTCTAAAGAATTTACTGAAATGGCAATTTAAATCCCCCCAACCCCAAACCATCTTTCAATGAGAATTAGCATTTCTTCTGAAGGTAAAAAATTGCACTGACAAAATGTGTACCAAGATGGAAAAAAAATAATAAAATATTAAACCCCTTAAGTTTCAAGTATTTTTGTCTTCCTTTGTAAACATTTTCCACATCTCCAAAAACAAACACTATTCAGAGTTCAGCCTAAGCTTCTGGAAGTCACTGATTACATTGCAGTGCTCTAGGACCGTCATGTGAATTTAAAGACAAATACTGTCCAGATAGCACATACCAGCTGCCAGTTACTATGTAGTAGGATATTCCCTCACTTTCTGTTTTAGTTTAATGAAAGATTGTTTTCTTTTAAAATGGCAGGTTCCCTCCATTCCTTTTCCTCTGCTCACAGTGAGACATGTCATCTGATACTAATTTGTACTTGCTTTGTGTTTTGACTTAATTTGATTAATAACTATATCCTTTAATGGCAGTGTGACTTAACAATATGCTATTATGTTAGTGCACTGCACTTCAGCATCTAGGAGCAATTCGTCTGCATCACAGCAACATTTTGAAACTAATTCAAAGAGGCATTATTCTGTACCTCTTTACCACAGGGTAGAGGTCTGCTTTTCTACTGGAATTGCCAGTTTAGAGCTGCAGGCCAAATCTGTGTTGAATTTCTCCAAAGACTTTTCTTAGCACTCGCATTCCAGCCTGAATATCTATAGAATTGTTTTACCCCTTTTCTCACCCTCATATTGATTGTCCTTTGTGTCTTTTTTTTTTAAGTTCCCTTAGCATTCATATTTTAGATATTTTAAAAAGTTTAGTAGTACAATACTTCAGACAATGACAAAAATTTATCAGTGTTTTAAGACTTTATCACAGAGTTTACAAACACACACACATACACACACAAAAAATCCTATGAAAGAGACAGAGAAAGGAAGAGAAAGAGAGAAGCAAGCAAGCAAGAAAGAATTTATGACACCCCAAATTACAAGTATAAGCTAACACATGTTTTCTGTTGTATAGGATGAAACTAGTAAACAAGGTTTAACATGTCTGTGGGGAGGCAAATACAGTGAATTCCCAGTAGCACCAGATAAACTCGGGAGAAGATGTAATTGCACACAACCAAATGTGGATTATCATCATCAACACCAGAGAAGCACTTCACAGGAAAAAAAGAGAAAGCCAAAGCTTAATCTACAGCTGTGGTAGGTTCTTCTTGCTTGTGTTGTTGAAAAGGCTTTGCTCCTTAATGAGAAGGTTACATAGCTGGGGAAAAAAAAAAAAAAAAAAAGGAAAAAAATTCTCAAAAGATTTCAGGTCTAAGGAATTGGGACTACTCAAAACATGCCAGAGAAGCCAGCGTTTGGGAGAGAGGAGCAGTCTGACAGAAAAGGGATGTATCGGAGTTGAATTTCCCTATTGCTGACCTGGAGTCAATAACTGCTGTTCAGGATTCTTGCTTCTGTGAAAGAAAGATTTAAAGTAACACCTATGGTACCACAAAGCAAACCTGTCTGAGTATTGAGGCAATTAAAGGATCAAACATTTTTTAAAAAAAAAAAAAAAGTAATTGCCCTTACAGTGGAAACAATGGCAGTAAAGTTTATACATGATGGTTTCCTTTGTATTAGACCGATGCCTGCCACATGCCAAAACATAAACCAGATTGCATAATATGTAGGTTTTTCATAATTTCCTCAGATTAGGTTTTTATTAATGCCTGTCAACAGCAAATGATAGGCATGTGTTGCATTAACAGCCGCTATAAGCCATGCCAGTACTGACTTCACTGCAAATCTAAAGCCTGGAGGAAGCTTAAAATTGATTGAAGAGGAATCAACCCCATTTGCATTAAATTTCTGAGGTCTTTACCTTCTCTTTTTTTTAACCAACTGTTAGTTGCTTTTACATTTTCACTAATAATAGTCAATAATTACAGGGTTATTAACAATCATCTAGAATAAACGGATCTGATTATCTTCTCCAAGGTGTTCCAGCCATCTTTGGTTATTTTTAAACTTCCTGATTTAGATCATCTTGAGAAATTATTTTCTTTTTATTTCTCTTTGTGAATAGTAGAAAAGAACTCCCTACCTCCAGGCCTCCGCCTTCTACCCTTCCTGTTCACGATAATCTGTAAAATATGCTCACAGTAAAGCAAAGTAGCGGAAAGAAAATAGATTCCATATCAGTAACTGGCATGAGCTAGACCTGAGAGATATCTGTTGTCCAGTTCTAGAGTCTACACAAGCACACAATTTATAGATTAGAAAAAGACCTAAAGCTTCTAATGTTTCAATTTCTTGAACATCAGGAAAAAACATGATTTACAGACCCTTAAAGGAAAAACAAGACTAAAATTTTTAAATGGTAAATTAGTTGTAAAACACTAGTATCTAATTAGTGAAATAAAAGAGTTCAGAATTGCTTTTTCTGTTAAGTAACATTCCCAGCATAAAAGAAAAATGCTGTAAAAGTTTCCAAATTCTCACATTAAAAATGGACACGCTATGATCTTCGGTGTTTTTTTCACATCGTCAGATAACCACTTAAATGTCTAAAATTTAAACATCAGACCAAAATGAGTGAAACTAAAAAAAAATACAAGTGGGAATATCTGGGGTTAGAAGAACATCCCAAACATTGATAACATGGTATTCAGGGAATTTATTAGTTCTACAGCTGTTGGGCTGCTATTCAGCTGAGCTGAATATTGCCCATATACATTTCATGGCAGGAGCATTTCATTTTGATGAGTGGAAAGTCCATGAGAGTTTGGCCCAGACTGCACAAATGTAAAACAGAACTCCTCTGTGTTAGGCTGCATATTTCTGGATTCAGCTTAATTAATGTTGCTGACACAAATCCAAGTTTTCAGTGAATGTCCGTCAACCTCAGAGGAATTTCATCCAAGGACAAGAACAGAATTAAGGCAAACAGATATGGGTCAGCTTTAGGAAAGACCCATTATTTGTGCATGTGCCACTCTTCATCAGACAGAATGTATTTAATAAAAGAAGGATTCTATTTTTTTTTCCATTCTGGTCAAACTGAAATCAAAGTCAATATTCTGATTGGCTTCAGTATAGGTAGGAGTTGGGTTACTGTGATTTTAGTTTTTAGGGTTATTTTCTTTTAATACTTTCTCTGCCTCCTTGACTCCTTTTTTAACTCATGGATGTTCTTCATGTTGCTGTGACTGTGGAGCTGGCCAGGCTTTGCTCCTCCAGCTCTGCCCATCGTAGCTACCAGATGTTCGGTACTCACTCAAGCACAGCTCCCATGGGCAAAGGTGATAGACCTGGGCCACGTATGTTTAACACACGGGTTAAGATGCCAAGCAAATTGAGGCTAACCTTTAGCATCCAACTTCCCTGTCCCCTCTATACACAGAGCACTCCATTACAGGAAGACAGCCCCTATATATATTTATATTCATAGATAGACTCAGATAGATGGCACCACAGCCATCAACAAAAAAAAATGTGTGCAGAAAAGCCATGTCCATTGTTTGTTCAAGGCAAAATTCTTGAACATACAACAGGTGATAATTGATGGGACAGGCAGTTTCCAAAAAGGCCACTTTTGCTGGTTTCACTTTATGTACAACATCAGCCATTTTATTGTCATTGAAAAATTAATCCAGTCGCCTAAGCGAGATACTGTTTTGCCTCGTGTGCAATCAAGGCCTACACATTTTTTATTGTACTCAACAACCCACGTAGAGAGGAAAGAACTTTCCAAAAGAAAAACTGACATCTCATTCAGGAAAAGACTGAGTAAATAGATAGGACATGCACGTTGCCTGAAGGTCAGCAAACTCAGGCTCCTGAATTAACAGCAGATGCAAATTCCAGCCTCAAAGCTCAGCTGACAGTTTCCCTCTGACTCTCACCCCAGTTAAAATGGCCAAGTTGATTCACCTTCTGATACCCATCCCTTCAGCTCTCCTGAAGCAAAGACCATGTCTCTTAATCCAAGTAGAGACCCACCACCGGAGAGACATGCCCAGGTGATGTGCTGGGCATGCTTTTACCCCAGAATGGGAACCATCCACAGGACTGGCACTGCGGGAATCCAATTCTGCTTTGGGGATATTAGGATTCTGGTACAAGATATTAAGACCTTTGTGTTTGCAGGGGTTGCGCCAGTGGTCGTTGCTATGAGTAGAAGGATGTTGGGCCATTATTAAGAAATAGTGACCTGCATTTCAAACAAAACCAACTAATCAGTGGCTAAGATTTTGCACCAGCTGTTTAATAATAGTTTGTCTAATAAAATATTCATATTATCATATATTTTCCATCTTAGAGGATGATCAGAATGTCATTTTAATATTTTCCCCCTACTAAAATAAAATTTTAATTAAGGCTAAAGATATATTGCCTACGGAAAGCTAAACTGTTTAAAATTATTAACTGCTTGAATACTTGTTGCTATACTACAAGCTGCCATAAAAGAAAAGAAATTAAGTACATGGGGGATTAACGCAATTTTGAAAGCTGCGTTCCCCTCCCTCCTCCTTTTAGATACGCCTAACTGAGCCATAACTATTTTTCTCCACTCAGCCAGACTCCAGCTTTGTGGCTTTTTTAATAACCTGGCTTTTCAAGCTTGTGCCCCCGAGAGCCTTTTCATTTCTGCCGCACTACCTACAAGCAAATTTCTTCCAGTTGCTCAACAGCCTAATGCCTCCCTTTCTTCGTTGTTGAAGCATTTCATTGCAGTTTCATTGACGGGGAGGTGTTCTGTTACAGTGGAATCAATAGCTCAGGGCTTCCCAGCACACCGATTAGCTTGTCAGTCAGAGCCTGGGGGAGGTAGTGTAAATCCCAGAATACCAGGGGCCACCAGTTTGAAAAGTAAGGAATGCAAGGAGCCCGCATGGGTTTTTCTACCACCTGTTGCTCTGCAACATGTGCAAAGTGTATTAACTTCTTTGCTGCTACATGCCTTAAAGGTCAACTGTGATAGAAGCTTTAAGCTTTTGGAATATTTTAATTCATTACAGGAATCAACTTTTACTGATTTGCAACAAAGAGCTCTTTACAAAAGACATGTTTTTTCGGTGGTTGGGCTTTTTGTTGGGGTTTTTCGGTAGGTTTGCATTTGGCAACATGTTGGTTCCTCTTTCACCTTTTTTTTTTTTTTTTAAATCAGTACCTCATCTGCTTTTTTATTACGTAGGAATAGAAACCAGTTTCTATAGCAAATGTTGTTCCTTCCTCTACCCTCCCTTCCACCACAAAAATAGTATCAGTTTAGATGATCCAGACTGTCATGAGGGGGATATTTCTTCTTTCACCAGTTTAGATTTGAGGAGGATGAAATTATGAAATATGAAGTTGGAAAACTTCTGGTGTACATATGCTCCTGGTGCACAATGCCTGAGCAGCAGTGGCTGTGCTCCCAACTGCACTGCCATCCCAGGGGAGAGCAGAGTGGCTCCAGCTCCTTCCAGCCCTCTTAGACACCTCTGGTATTAACCGGAAAAAATCAGAGAAGATCAAAATTGCTCTTCACCGCATGTGCAATGGGCCATCAAGCCACCTGAAGCTAAGTCCTCTTCAGCTACCTCTCTCAGATGCTTCTGTTGGATAAAACCACGTCCTAACGGCAAGCCAAGGTAATACAGACGTATATTGTCAGCACTCATGGTCTGAAGTGGTGAGTGAGCAATAAGTCTCTGGATCAGCATCTAGGTCATTAAATGCTGTCTCTAAGAAGTGCTCAGCTTCTAAGAAAATATATGTAACCGAAACTCCTCCAAAGACAGCCATTAAAAACAGAGGCACAGATCCTTCGAGCCAACCCAAGGAAACCTTATTACAGACATTTATTATCCAAAAACCACGTCACACATGACCACAAAAGGAAATTCTGTGCTTAGAGCATAAAAGCCTGTGCTTTGGAAAGGTTTTGCTGTCACCACATTTGGGTTTGCTCACAAAACCTCTACAAACTCACCACAAACCACAAAGTAAACCTGCACGGTGAAAATTGTGCTTATTAACATAATTCCACAAAATTAACTCAATAGAGCTTTTTTTTATTAAATATGTTTTAAAAGAATGGCACTGGGATTTTCTAACTAATAGCATAAACAACAGCTGGAAGCTCTGGGCTGTCCAAGTGGATTCCAAAGTTTGCACTGAAAATATTAATCTTTTCAATAGATAATAATCTTAGACTCATGTCTTTACAAATGCGAGGAATAAAAAAAGTTTACATTAATTTAAAGACCCTTAGTGAAATGCCCTCTGCTTTAGAGTGAAGAAGGAATCCAAACTGATCTAACTTTTTTCCTTTCACCAGCACATGTAAGTCTGCTTTAATTTTAAAATATAAATATGCATCTTGTTCTTTTAAACGTGTTGTTCCAGATATTTAGTTGCTTAAGCAACACACCGGAAGATGCAACTAAACTTTCTGTGACACTGTAGACCACATATATTTTATATCACCTGGTAATTAATAATCCTGAGAATGTCCATAACAAATCTCCTTTTTTTTTCCCCTTTCCCCCCCACCCACTACTGGTAGCACTGTTAATTCAGCAAAATTAGTAGTCTTGTGTTGTCAGAACAAATCACTCCCACTTGGTTATGAATGTGGTTACTCAGCAAGACTGCATGTTTAGAATTTAGGAGATGTTTTTTCTCTCTGTTTCCATCTTTCACTTCTTTACCTCCCCCTGTATGCGTTGTAGTTGTGAACATCTGATATGGGTAAAATTGCAGTGGGTGATTACTTAAATTTAACCTTTGACAGCAAAAAAATACTCTATGTCTTGACACTTCTTTCACCAAAAACCCTGCCTCATGTTGAATCAAAGCACTTGCAATAAAAGCATGCTATCATATATCATTTCCCCCATTTTAACCAGTAAGTGTAATTAATTATTTCTTTACCTTGCACCTTATAGACAGTTACCTCAGGCATCTGAAAACAGTTCTGCTACTTGTAACCACTTGAAGCTTCTGTCATCGGAAGGGGATTACCCTATATTACTTATTACACACACACGCGTGCTTACACACACACACACATTATACTCCAAAAAGGAATGTGAGACCGCCCAGCCACGAGCTATCAACGCCAGGCTGGGCCTGGGGAGCAGCAAACCCGCAGGCAACGCAGGACCCATCCAGCACAGCATGGCCTGAAGTTTGCACTGGCCAGCAGATTTGCCCTGTAGAGATCACGTTTCAGTGCAATTAAAGATCTCTTGTTAGCTATAAGTTGGAAAAAATGTGACTATACATAGTGAGTATGTATGTATAGGTATACGTTCACTTTTGTACTGTTAATGCCCCAGGTTTGGTAAAAGTCAACAGACCAGTAAACACTTTGACAGACTGTTTGGGAAAACATATCCAAACTAGGGAAAATAGAAAGAGAAAGAGGTCATTCATAGGTAAAGTAGTATTGCCTTTCAGACATTATTTTTTCAAATTATCACTATTTATAAAACTCATGAATGAATTCATGAACAAAAGCTATAAAATATTTGTGAGCTTTCTATAGCCGTGGAAGTTTTGGCTAAACATGAAAATACACGTGCAGAATATACACACACACACAAAAACATGTATACAAAGAGATATAAACGTCACTCACATTCATCTGAGAAACCGACTAGTTGGACCCACAGACATGTATATTCTTTTATGGTAAATTTGGGCATGATGTCCAAAAGATTATGTGTGGGGGTGTCCAAACACATTGTTAACACAAAATATGTCTGTACATCAAATTTTTTGCTAACAAGGTAATATCCTCTCTCATGCCCGTTCTCTCTGTCCCTTCACCTATAGTTTTCTCTAGCACTGTGCATACAACTCGTGCACTGAAAAACTTCTCTGTTAATCGGTGCTGCACAAGCTAGGTTACACATTTCGTATCCAAATCAACACCTACAGCCATCATGACTTCATGTGTTTGGATTCTGTCCTAACTGGCAGTAAAAGCTGTCATTAGGAGCAGGAAACAGTATGAAAGACCTTTCACGGCCTCTTTCAGCATGCAATGTCATCTGTTACCATGGGTTGTATAGTACTGATGGCTATAAATGCCACTATGAATGATGCAATCTCATATGTGATGATGAACTTGAAAAAACCTTTGTTGAATTTGTGCTTAAGGTGCTCATATTCCGGTTATTCATGAGCATCCAAAATGTTGATCACCAGCCGGGTGTTTCAGCAACCCCAGTGGCAATGCTACAAAACTCACGCACAGCCCTTCCTGTAAAAGATGGCACAAATAAACTCACTTTATAGATTCCATGAGAGTTATTTGTCAGGCATGTCAGCTGCAGCTCATTTCCCTAAATTTCATAACCTTTCCTGGTGGAAAGGTTTAGAAATAAAATTTGCAGTTTCCCTTTCCTTTTCTGTTTTTTTAATTATAGTGTTTCTCTGTGCAGTCCTGCTGCAATCATTTTGTTCAGATGTATTTATAAATACATTTTGGATACCAAATTGCTCCTATATGTAAACCAGCTTATCTATCAGGAGTAAAGCAATTTATTTCCCAAATTGTAGGTGTTAGGCAAAGAATTGGGTGAACCTCAAAGTGAGGGATGTGGAAGGCTAGCCACACGGTTCAAATGGATGTTGTGGGCAAGTCCCTGATGCTGACTGCCAATGGCTCTCCATCACGAGCAGCTGCAACCTTTCCTACCACAGCCATGGGCCGCTCTTAAGAAGCAGCTGCCAATCATGCCATATTGTGCAGTGATTTTGTGCTGTGACAAAATATCCCCACCATAGGTTATGATGAACTCATCAAATATATTCTTGCCTGTAAATTAATGAAACCTGAACCTGTCTCCAAAGGCAAAGTGGTGAAGTTTTAACCCACAAGAAATTAACTTCAATAGTGTTGAGTTTGCTTTGTTCAAAATCAGATTTTACAACTCTGAGTGGTTAGGTATCTTGTTGGTCCTCTTCAGGGCTTGTCCACCAGCCTGGATGACCACCGCTGGGGCCTTCGACGACCAAGCAAAGTCATCTGGTGGTTGCAATCTTCATTATATCTCTGGGGCTTCTTTCTGGAGGAGATAGTTGTAAATTTAGTTGCCAGTTCTGAAAGATTTTGAAGTAAAAAGGACCAAAACAGTAATTAAGAAGACTGAAAATGAGTCACCATTATCAGAAATGTAGACATGGCTAACAAAGCTTAACCCTTCTGCAGAGGACACAAAGAGCATTTAGCTAATAGAAACACTAAAGAAAGTAAGAGTTCAAGCACTTTGTGCTACCTGACATGCAACATCATGAAGTTAAGGAGGATTGTTATAGTCCATACGGTCCAGAGTCAAACCAGACTTTCAACACTGCCTTTGGAGCTCCCTGGTCCTATTAACTGTTAACCACAAGAAAATCCTTTATGAGAGAGTCTAATATTGTGATAAATATAGAACTTTATCATCTCATTTTACTTTGTGCACATCATATGGGATATAAATAGATAAGAAACTGCACTAAAGCAATTTCTAAATATCCTTTATTTTTTCTAACAGGAATCACTGATAGTATGCAACAGTTTATTAACAATAACTATATACACAATAGTAATGCACAGATAATTTAGAATAGTAGAGTGTTGAATATGTGGGAATTTGTAAGAAAGAAAATTGGGACATATGAAAAAGAAAACCTAGGAAAGGAATAGGTGGAAAAATTGTAAAGTGATGTACTATGGAAATGTAAAGTGATAAGCTGCATGAGACAGATGTACCATATTAATCAATGTTGAAGTAAGCATTAAAGAAGAGAGAGGCAAGGGGGCTACTGACATGCCAGTAGCCATTCCGGTGACCCACCGGCCCAGGGCACGTAGTTAGCCCTGAGGAAGCTTTGCAGGCTAAGGGATCATATTGCACTCATGGCACCCAGGACTTTCACCCATGCTGGTGACTTGGAATAGCTGGCTATGATTTCAGTCCCTCTGAAGTCAAATGTGAAAGTCTCAAGCCTGCACACAACCTAGGCAAGCACAACTTCACCTGTTCCTGTGTGCTAAAAACAACTGCACAGTGTTTAGAGTCTTCATACTGTTTAAGCTACATCTTGGCTCTAATTGCCTAACCTTAGAAATATCCCATTCTTTTCACTTCTTAACCAAATAAGCAAAGATGCTCACCTTCTTTCTTCCTCTTTCTCCATGTACAAAGAGATCATGAAAATGACAGGTCCACGGGAATTTCTTAAATGGCACTGAATATGCTTGCGCAGAAAGACAAGAGATTTCACTGTAAAAACCTGGGGCTATACAGAGAAAAATAATAAAAAGATTAGGGGAGAGGAGTTTTTCAAGTCTAGAACCAGAGCCTTGTAACAAGGATAGCCCCTTTTGTTCTCATCTCTTTTAACTTTCTTTTTCCCTCGTAACAGTTGCCCAGTGGTTATGAAGAGCTTCAGTCCTGCATTTCAACTAAGGGGCCTTTCTTTATTCTCTCAGAAGAGGGCTGTCTCAAGAGCACCATGCTAAAGTGCTAAGTTATCATCAGGCTGGGGCTTTCGTGCAACTGTTTGTGTGTGTGTGAAACAAGCTCTCAACATGTTAGTAAGAAGCCTTTAACCCAGATTACGCCACCTCTCTTTCTATAGTGTTCTTTTAGGGCAGAGTGTGAAAGGTCACCCTCTCAGGCTGGATAGCAGTACTCAACCAATTACAGTGCACCAGTGTTTCCACAAAAGAGAGTTTTGAGCCCACAGCTACAAAAGATTTTACGTGTCTGATTTTCAAAAACACGATTACAAAAGGAGGAGGCTCGCTTATGTCTATTTTGGGGCACTGAATGATTTTTTTGTTTAAAAAAAAAAAAAATAATCAATTCTGCTTCTCCAAAGAGGTCTGAAAAATGTGGCCAGCCCAGCACCTATGCTATTTAAAGAGCAAAACCTCTAATCCTTCAGGTTCAAGTAGGTGTGATTCAGAAGTCCTGTAGCTGCCAGAAAATTAGGATGGGTTATCTGAACATATGAGTAGGCCTGCTTTATGAAAACAATGTTTACAGCAAGCAGTATAATGACTTTGAATTACACCTTGCATTTGCCTCATATTCTTAACATATTGAAAACTGTGTATTTCTTTTGCACAGATACATTTTCAGACCTAATTCATCGACTAAAGTTTCATCATTATCCTAAATGTAAATTCTTTAGAAGTATGCATGAGAAACGAGCAAGCAGCCCATGTCCTTCTGCAGTGGAGTTAAGCTGAAGTCAATGCAATGACATCCATGTTGCTCATTGTGTATATCACTAGGGAGCTCACTGTAAATGTGGTTAGAGTAATCCTTCCCTGAGCATTAGCCATCTTAGAAGTCCTAAGGCAGATAGTTCCCCGTTTAATCTCAAGACCCAGTGTCTTCCTTTACTCTGTGTAGCTAAAGGTCTCTCATTAGTTAGGGAAAAAAATCTCAAATGCTTTTAAATTGTGTGTCTGAGTATTCAAAAGACAGAGGATTTAGGCCATCAGCTCTTCCTAGTTAGTTCTCAGGGAACACTCCACGCTTTCAGCCTAATTGTTAAATAACATTACAATGAATATTTCAAAGCTAGCTGGGAGTGTTGAGTACCTGCTGCAATCAAATCAAATAGGCAACCTGGAAAATCTCAATCTGGAAGCCTCGTTATTTCTAGTATGTCCATCACAGTGGCACATCAGTGCCTGTGTTTAGAAATTTTTGTATTTCTCTCTAAGAATGAAGTGTATTTTCTATTCTCTTTCTTCCGGACCCCTGGAAAACCCATTAAAAGCACAGAAATTGACTGGCTTTTTTGGAGGAAGGTAACAACTAGAGGAATTGAATATAGCATGATATTAGAATCAGCAGTAAAATATTCCTGGAATCACAAGCTCGAGATGAATTGTTACAATAGCATTTATTTGAAAAATTAGGGCAGGAAGAGAAAGTTTTATTGTAGGTCATGTAGGAGACCTGCAAAGTCAGAGAAGAAAACCAAAGTCTGGTGTTATTTCTGTCAGGGCAGAAAACAAAGTCCATGGGATTCCTGAAAAGCTCCGTGGAGATAAGAGCCGCCCATGCTACAAACTCCTTTGGTGATTCTGGGAAAACTGGTTAAAATTCCTGTACCTCGTTGTATATATCTGCAAAGTGATTACTGATGTAATTCTCAAATGTGTTGTGAGATTTACTTGCCAAGTTTTGGGGATTCTTGAAAGAGAAGAGCCAAGTGAAGTTTCACACCATCTCACAGAAGATATATGCAAGATTTTATATGAGCCTATCTACATGCTCCTATATGAATTCCCCAAAAGATAAAATAAAACAGTACTTGCTGCACATTTTCAGCAATTGTCCCATGTCTTTTTCTCCTCTTCCTCCATTCAATGAACTGTTAAAAGGCCAAGAAGAACTGTTGTGCAGATGATACGAAACTAAAGAACTTGTGGTAGGTGTTACACATTTTGGTACCATCTGTGCTATCTAATCCCAGCCAAAACAATCTCCTGTTCCTATGTAACTCTGAATCTCACTGGAAAAGGGGGGGAGTAGTGTGACTGGCTCAAACCTTCCTGTGTAGGAGTATTATTATCAGTGTTTGCAAATTTTTTCCCTCTTTATAACTACCATAACTCTTCTTTAAACCCCTCATCTGGCTGCTGGCCTACTACAGAGACTGAGCTCTCTACAGAAAAATGGCTCGTGTTGGTTGGTTCACTTCTGGTGTGTTGGAGGGAATCTTCACCCAAGACAAAATCGTCAACTTGCACAAAAAGTTCTTGTTTCATTTCCTTACTTTCTCACATTGCCTTGCAGCGTTCTTCACCCTCCTTCAGGTCAGGAACACAGACAACATCCTGATGACACATTTTGTAGCGCAACTCAAGACAAGTATTTCCTGGAAATCATTCTGGATTGAAACCACTTGTGGTAGATGTTTCCAGACATTGATGCCATTGCAGCTTCTCATAAGACCTGAAATTAGTTTGGGGTTTGTTTGATTCTTTATTTTGTTTTCAGATTCAATCCATGCTCTGATCTGCTCTCAGGGAGCTTGCTCTTCCCTAAAAGTTTATGGGAAAACCTGTTTGTGCAAGGGGTTCACACATGTACACACATTAGTCATCTTATATGTGACATACATACGATGCTGTCATCACTGTCAAACATAATAAAAGTAAGGCTAAAACACTTAGCCACATATTGATCTGCTTCTGTATCTCCTGTAGTATACTTAGTGTAATAAGGTCTTTCTACAGAGCTCTAATGCGAGGAACAGCATGCTTCCTGGAACTGTTTGCTTTGGAAACAATAGAGGAAGCATCTGATCTCAAACTTGCCCATTGTTCTGCTATTCTGCTGTTGCCATATAATCCTTGGGAACCTGTGGCCTTCATAAGAAACACAAAGGAGAATCTGATTAGGCTAGCCATTATTCTTCACAAGGTCAGTTTGTCTTAAAGATATTTTTCTATGGGAGAAATATTTGAAAGGGCCATGCTAATAGGGGACAGAGAAAGGAGTGATAGAATTAAGAAATTAAGAATCCACAAAGTCATTAAGCCTATCTCCTGCCCAGTGCAAAATGATGCTGTATGCCTCATTTTGTAGTGCTGTGGCAACTCCTAGCAATGGAGGTTTCCACGGCATTCTTTCATAGATAGACAGGGAATAACCCTCTTTTCCCAGAAGTCTACTTTTTCTGTTGTCAATATGTATTTCAGTTTTACTCCAACACACCTGGGTACACAGAAAGCCTGTGCAAAATATTCTGTGTAATTTCATTCACCTACTGATTTAAAAAAAAAGTGTTACTGAAAGAAGGGAACTCTTGCAAATTACATAAACTCGATTACTGTAATTGTCAAGTGAAACAAAGTTTGCCTTGTAATGAAGCAATACATGTAGCACTATAGCCTTTCATTGTGCTTCTGAGCAACACTTCTTCGTACTTTATTGCCCTTGGAAGATGGCATCTGCAAACTGTTCTTCTTCACTAAATATCAGCATGTTTGAGACAGAGATGAATATACAGTAACAGTACCAAAAGGTTAACCTCCAATGTCTTTTTATTAATTCCTTACCTTCAACCTACCCTCTTCCCTATATTTTTTTTGTGTCTCGGCACTTCCCACATTACCTGGATCAGATAAATGCATGCTCTGTTTAATCGTATTAAAGCAAAATCCACTCAACTATCTTATAGTTAAGTACAAAACCTTAGCTCCAGAATATTGGTTTTGCCCAGGGATATGGAAGAGATAGAAGTGCTTATTCAAGGATAGATTGGTCTCATTGAGCCATGTGGTCAACTTGCTAATAAGTGTGTACAATGCAAGACTGTACAATCCAACTTCAGGGGAAAAGCTGGGTTTTTTGCTTTTTTTTTTCCTAAAGTAATCACCCAGTTTGCAGGAACAGAGGTATTTATTGCCCTACCTTTGACTTTTTTTCTCTCTTTGGTGAGTCACAGGAAATATCTCTTTTTTCACCACATCCATCTTTACAAAAAAGAAGTGAAAAAGATAGACATAGACTGTTAATCAAGGATTTAAAAAATGATCTCTGCTCTGGTTCATTCATCAGTAATCCTGTGTATAATAAAAGTGGATCAGGTACCTTTAACAAAATGGTATTTCTAAATTACCCCTGGGTAATTCAGAATGGTAGGTATTTTAATCTCTACATCCCTAGTATGTATCTATTTATTTTCACTGGCTTTTGGCACTCAGCTGGCAAAAATCCAGTCCCCACGGCAAGAGAACTATCAGAAACAATAGGAACTTCAGAGAGGAACACAGACAGTGAAAGAATGATCAAATTAACAATTTTTTTTATTTGGTTTCTGCTGGCATCTAGCTGGCATGGACACACACATACAGATACACACACACATCAAGAAGTACAAGGCACAAAAAAGCAAGGGGAGAGGAACAGGGAGTGAAACTGGAACACAGTACATGCAGAGAAATCCCAATAGACCCACTACATTTTATTCAAGTTTTCTTGTTTTCCCAAGCCTCTCTATCTGGCATTATTCCACTGCAGAGAAGCACAGAAGATAAGAAAATCTGAATGAGAGCAGCACTGCCCTGATTCCAACATGCTCTTCATGTGTTTAAAAGTCACTTTGCCATCCTTTTGCCAAGCACTGTGTGTACATGATTGCGTGAGTGAGTTTATAAGTTTCCGACATCAGTGACTATATTTATTAGCTTGTTTACAAATCTCAACAAATCTTTCAAAATTTTATCTTGCGTTCATAAAACTTGCCAAGTCAAGTCCCCAAAACTTCACAAATAACGTTTTAATGGTATAGATAATGCAGTTATTCAACTAGTAGAGGGTATCAAACCAGTAAGATTTGCAGACAGATTGGAAAGTAACATTAAATATAAAATTATCTTGGTTAATTGGAGGAATGGTCTTAAATAAACCAAGATGTGGTTCAAGAGGGGCTAGTGTAAAGCACCACATCCTGTAGGAAAGACAGATAGTATTTCTGTGGAAGATGATCTAAGAGATACAGTTAGTGACAGGTTAAATGTGAATCAACAATGTTAGGATATTGGAGAGGGAAAGAATGAAAATGTCCTACAGGAATGATGTGCAATCTGTAGAGCATCTGATGCTTCCCAGCATCAGGTACCAACTGGAGGACTGGGATCTCCCTTTGATGCCATAATGCAAGAAAGGTTTGCACCAGACAGAACGGGTGCCCTGGACAACAACAGCAGCGATGAGAGGTCCAGGAAACATGAGTAGTGTGGAAACATTGAGGACTTAAATTTGCTCAGTCCCAGTTAGAGAAGGAAAGAAGTGGTAGCAACCTTTAAAAATATAAAACTAGATATATAAGGGTGAAAGGAATAAAATATTTTACATGTCCACTCTGACTAACAAGATTTGGGGTAGATATCAAGAAACATTTAAGGAAATTAACTACAACTGAGTGCTAGAATAGGCCACTTAGGGACCTGTGGCACTAGAGGCTGTTAAGAAAAAGCACAGGTAAGCTTTGTCCACACCATTGCTTATCCTGTCCTAGCACAGAAAAGGACTGGATAATCTCCTGAAGTCCTTTTCTGGCTCACTCCTGATGGTTCCACAACAAAATGTAGGAAATGTCAAAATTACGGGTGTCCATTCCTCATTGTCCTCCACACAGCAGGAGCTCCAGCTGGGAAGAATTAAGCAGCAAGAAAATTATCTCTGCTTTCAGTTCTGGCACCACAGCAGCTCTCAGAAAAGAGGAGGAGTAAGTTTCAGCAGAAGTCCTGCTCAGTCCCTCCTATCCCAGACACAAAAAGGCTCAGACTCTTCTCGGTCATAGTACACATGCAATCTGGTTATACATACAAAAGCTTGCACATACTCAGTGCATGCACTATCTGGAAACTTGGCTACCGAACTCCAGCAAGTTTCTGCTGACCATGTGTGAACTGGTTTGTTTTTTTTTTTTTTCTCAGAATCTTAGAAACTGGATCAAAAGTGGGGCAAATTTTCCATAGGGCAGCAAATTGCACAAAGAGAACCACCCTGCCAAGTTTCACTCCCACCCTCCAGAGATGGAAACACTAAATCTTTTCCATTAAACTGGTCTATAATGCATGAGCAGAACAACAAGTTTTTTTGTAACATGCCTGGACAATTTCACTCTGAAGAATTTTTAAGAGGAAAAAAGTGTTAATTTCCATGCCAGAAATGCAAAATTTCAACCAAACTATTTGAAGTTTGGGTAAGTTAGTTCAGAAGACTGAAAAAAAAAGATCCTGCTGAAGGTTAGTGCCACACAATAATTAGAAGGAATAATGTAACATAAGACTGAAAATAACTTCCAAGGTCAGTTAACCCAGCTCTCCGCTATGCAGCTACATTGTGTAATCCCATTTATAAATGCATTGAACTCCAAGTTAAAACTAGTTTCATTATTTGTCTTAACTGCACCTATTAGAAGGCTATTCAGGAGTGTCAGTCTCCACTGACTGGAAATCTTCTAATTTCTAACTTAGGTTTATTCCCCATCAGTTTATCCCATTTGTTTGTGTGCCAGCACTGTTTACTAATTTAAATAACTCTTTTTTCTCACTTCTTTACTTCTTTGATATATTTATAAGGAGAATCATACACCATATTCAGCAATACTTCTTGTCCTGCTTATGATATGTAACTCATATGGTGTTTGATGTCTGCTTTGTGCCCAAAGATGCTTAAATTCATGTGTGTACCAGTTCAGGTGCACCCACTGCAGACTGAATACAAAGTGACAGACCTACAGGAAAAACCTTTCATATAGGCAAGTTATTTCAAAACTGACCCACGCTAGACCATTTTTCTGGAGGTTCAAGTATTGGCCATTGCACCTGGCTGAGTTTCATGTGATCTTACCATTTTCCTGTTCCTACAACAGTGCTGACACTTTGTGATGACAGAACTGCTTTTAGTTCTGGCTGTTAAAGAAACAAAAGGTGAGTCCTTTAGCAAACATCTTCTGGAAGCAGGAAAAGGACATCAGGAGTTTATCATAAACCTCATTAAAAGCAATCCTGCTCTGTAAGAGTATGGAGAGAGAATTCTGTATGAGAGAAAACAGAGAGGAGGGAGCAAATGGGTGTGAGGTATCGCTCCCAGCTCCCAGCTCTATCACTGTGTGATCCAGTCAGGATAGATGCTACTCCGTTACAGATAACAGGGGCTCTTTATAGCGCAGATGAGAACAATCCTTGAAACACAAAGAGGAAAGAGTTCAAAGAGACTGCATTTCTTGTAGTACTGAATCCAAACTCCAGCTAAGAGCAAAAGAAGGGACTGGAGAATCTGGGGACTTTGCAATGATAGTTTAATTAGACTAGCCTTATCTGTACAACAAATGTGGCAGCTCTCTGAAAAACTCTGCTTTTTGCTCCTCACTTAAAACTCTTTTTCCCCATCTCTAGAATAGCCTTTTGCCTAGTAACAGGCACACTGCCTACAAGCCAGACAACATCTGTGCCCTAAAACTTGAAGGACTCACTTCTACATATGTAACATTTTTTATGTAAAAACAGAAAATGTTCTGTAAATTAGCCACTGAATGAAGGGATTCTTTCAAAAAATGCTTAGGAAAAGGTGTATTTAGCACATGTATTTATAACATATTATTTTACATATTTTGTACCTATCTGTCTGGACTTTCTCTTAAAAGGTGTCTTATCACTATTAATCTAAATAAAGTCTCTCAGATTACTTCCCATCATCTCTATTCCATTATCCAACTGAGTGCTTTTATCTGGATATTTAAATGTTTATTTAAAACTATTAAGATTTCTCTGTAAAGTTTCCAGGGAGAAAATAGAAGACTCCACTTTCTCATAACACAAGAGCAAGGGGAGAATCAGTAAGACTGAAAGCAGCAGATGTAAAATTAATAAAAAGAAATATTTTTTATTCAAATAGCTTGATAATTTTCCGATCAAAGAATATTGCTGAGGTCCAACACTAAAAAAAATCACATAAGAGTATGCACCCTCCAGAGATTCATGGGAAAAATGAATATGTACTGATCTACCCACAATTAGGAAGGGATGTCACCCTTAGAAGAAAAACCCACGTATCTCCATTTAAACTGAACAGCTGAAAGATAGATGCCGACACGTAGTCAAACTACAAGAAATGAGCTACTTTACTGAAAATGATATAGAAGTTCTGCCAGGAAACTTGTACTGAGTTATCCGGGTATTGCCTTTAAGCAGAGATTCGGGTGCCAGCACGCAGGGACACAGCAGCCCCTCCAATCCTTCCAAATTCGCCATCCTTTCTTGCTGAGACGCACTGATGGTTAGAGCTGTAGCACCAGTGGGGGTTTTGGCCTCGAGTCTACTTTTCAGCCCTGTGAAATTTGTAAGCTCTGTGTGTCACTGGGCCCAGTGGGTCTCTGTTCTCCTGCAGAGTTTACAAACTCCAATAGACGTTTCATTCACAGGACTTGTAGGTTTTACATAGTCTGTATATTGACGTTTTTAAGAGGTTTCCTTAACTATACAGCTACTATTTAGCTGTAGACTCTTAATTCCAATGCATAAAATTCAGATTTCTTTACCCAGTACAGGATTTTCTTAATTCTTAACACACCATGATGAATGACTTGAGGCACTTCTAGAGATATCAAAGGTGGCAGAGTCAGCTACCTTTGAAACATCTTAGTTGAACCTGTATGACAGATGATGTTTTAGAAGTGAAAAAGTCTAGATACTTTTGGCAAAGGTAAGAATATTTTATTTTCCAGATTATCATTCGGAAAGGGAAGAGGGAGATTGCTCTCAAGTTTACCCATCTTTTCTTAAAGGGAAAGAGGGGATCAGGGTCAGAAACTTCCCTTCTGGCCACAGACAAAACAGAAAATCCAGGAAGATCAGATGTGTTTTGATTAAGCAAGAGAACTATTTGGGGGAAAGCAGGAGGGAAACGGCAGGTCCAGGGTGCACAAGAATAATATGCTGCACACAAGGTTAAGAGAGAATAACGCTCTGGCCCATAAGTAATAGCTTCCTATTCCTGGATGTCCTGTGCATCTGGAGGTGGGAGCAGTCCCAGAAATGCTCTGCACTGCACAAACTGACACACTTTTATGGGACAAGGCATTAAAGCCAGTCAGCGGGTGGGAAAGGCCAGCAGCACAGCCGGGGTACCCACCCTTTTTGGAGACCAGGTGAAAGACGTCTGCCAAGGTCAGGCATTCAGTCACCAGGTGGTGTATTTAATTTAAAAGGAGTGTTAACCTTGTTTACACAAAATAACACCAATATGCAGAGAAGCAGTAAATCCATTGTCGTTAAACAGCGGGGAGGCTGGGCTGTGCTGGCAGCCTGCCCGCTGTGAACTCGGCTGGCACCCGCCAAACGCCGGCATCGCCGGCCACGCAGCCCAGGCCTGCGAACGCTGGCAGCCTCTGCAGAAAATGCTTTGCGGTATGCCCTTTCTACCCTCCAGTTGACTCTTTACATTCTTGTCAAATATATTTAGAACAAGAGGTGTCCACTTGAAGGGAAACATTTGTTAATCACTTAAATGCAGGAGTCTGGCAGCGCTCCAAGTTTACATTTATAAATATGTAGTATCTGTTTCCAGCTAAACAAGGAACTCCTGACCCCCCTCACCCGCAATCCAGCAAATATATATACATATACAGGAGGGGAACTTGCAAGGGGTTGGAGGGGGAGGAACTGGAAATGATGAACAGAACCAGCTCGGCTGACGCAGGAGCGGTCCACCACCACCGCCACCCCCCCGCCGTCAATTTGTTCTCCGCCTTTGTCTGCAAGTGATGTAGATAACAGCGCAGAAAGAGGATGATGTATCTTTAAGTAATGAACAGATTAAAGTTAAATTCCTGTTGACCGAGACAGTTGTGTTGACATTCCTGTTGTTTACAGGCAGCTGTCTCTACTAATGACACTTTGATAACTGGAGGGAGGCTGCTGTTGGGCAGGGGGATGGGGGCAGGCAGAGTCAGCCGGGTTAAAGAATGCTCTGTTTAAAACCCGGTCATCCAATTAAACATTAAAGCTGGATCAGAGATCGTCGGCAGCAGTGCTATTCAGGAAGGGAAAATTCTGCGTTTCTTTTTTAACTTATGCTCAGATTATGCGGCTTAGAGGTCAGCCTGCCCCAGTTTGCTAGAGGATGTGGAAGATTCCAAGAGTACTTAAAATAAGCCAGAAAGCAGTAAACTCTGTCAAGCCATCCATGTACTGCCATGACATGGGCAAGCACACACACAGTCGCCGGCGGCCGGTTGGGACTGGGGTCACGTAGAGGTCCTTCGGGACAGCCTCCCTCTCCCGCAGCTTTTCAAACAGGCAGCAAGAGAGAGAAAAGCATCCATCCCACCACGGCATCACAATTCCCGTGATCTTCTGCCATCTTCTCTGCATCACTCTGAAATTAATTGCTTTGCAGGGCACTCACTGCTGCTGGAGTTTTGTTTACCATTTGCTTTTAAATTAATATGTTTACCATTAACAGCTCCCCTATTTGGCTGTGGGCTTCTCACCAGCAGGGGCTAAACTGAAATCCTGGAGCCTGTTCCTGAAGTCCTTGCTCAGGTCAAATTCCCAAGGGGAACCCCTAAAGCCCAAGATCTACTGGGTGATAAACCTTAGATGTGTAAATAGTCCACTAGATCTCCTCCTCTGGTGAAAATTAAACAGATGTTTAAGCACTCTGCCAAATCAATGCCCAAAGAAGACAGCACAGCCCAACACCCTGGGTCAGATGTCAGCGCCGACTGCCTTTGTATCAGCAAGGTTTGGTCCTACTCAGACCTAGGAAGTAGCTCTTCAGATGCTGAAGGCACCTGGCATTGTGTTACTGCCTCAAAGTTTCCAGCACTCCAGAGGATTGCTTAAAATGCAGACGCTTCTTTCCCGTTTTTTTGTTAATGAAGCCTAAATTTAAGGCCTTTAAAACAATGTGATAATGCCTCTTTAATTCCAAATCAAATGCCACATGCTCATTAACTATAGGCATTCATAGAAATCAATGGATTTATTTTTGAATTTATGAAGTCATTTTAATGGACTTCAAACTCCAAATAAAAGAACCAAAAAGGCAGCATTTCCTTCCATCACTAAATACACCACTGCTTCTGTAGTAGAAGCATATTTCATGCAGCAAGAACATTTACAGTAAACACAAGTTAATTTCAATATCAATTAGAAGGAATGTACCTTGCTAAGAAATCTTGCCTCCTTTTATTGATCTGGACAATTAGAAACTGAATTTTTCTAAAGTTAAGAGCATCAGTTGGTTTGACATTTTGTCATAAAATATATCATTAAGAATGGGAGGAGTGCAGCTGTGTTCCACATACAGTTTGAAATATACAGTAGACGAAAATGCACACATATCTCAGGTAAAGTCCCAACATGTATGCAAAAAAACACCAAATCTCTTAACAGCACAGAAAATCACCATTGATCTCCAGAAATAAAAGTCTCGCTTAAAAAAGCGTCATCTGCACACATGCCTAATTTAATATTAATCCATTGCAAACATCAGCATGGTGGCCATCTGCAAATCAGGTCATAACCGTGTTCAGTTTTACCAGATGAGCAGGGTTACATCAGCCCAATTTCAGTGGGAGAGTCTCCAAGTAAAACTTGGAGCTGCTACAAGAAATCACACTGAGGGTGAGGCAGTAGCTCCCGTCCTCCCCTGAGACTCTGTGTTGAACTAGTGCCTCCGTGTTTCTGATAAGACACCGGACCCAAGCTCTGACTTATGGCCACTTAAAGATACTATAGCACTTTTCACTCGCAGGAACAAGAGTGTCAGAACCAGTGCCTTGGCTGCAGTCCAACTTGGTAATTACTTTTTGCATTTCTAAACATTGCCAGTGTAGAGGCGAGCAGAGGTTATTTTCTACTATTGAGTAACACCAAGTCACAAAGAATGGCCAGAAGAGCTGGCTGCATTTCAGTGGGAGTGGGAGAGATCTCTGTGGTCTGTAAAGTGTTTTGGGATCCTTCAAGATGAAAGGTTCATTAACAATTGGAAGTTAATATTAGCATAATAATCAGTCATAGTTCTTCTTGTAAAACCTGCTCAAGAGATCCCACGCTGCAGGTTTCCATTCTCCAGCGAAAATTTATACATGTTTCCCAATCTGCAATGAGCACAGTCCAGCAAGAATTTTCCATTTGAATGATTTTCCAATAGGAAATGCAGTTTCTTAAGAAGCAGAATACTGGGGGGAGAAAAAAGTTAACTGAGCCCCAAATTGCTATTTCTCCATTTGGTGATCAGAAGACCAGAATTAATTTTTAATTTGTTTGGTCTGAAAAAGAACATATCAATTTGCTGAAATTATTGAAATGTAAATGCTGTATAGTCAAAGACTTTCTTTAAGGAATAAAATTCAAGAAATATCATTTTATGATAAGAAAGGAGATTTAATATGAATATATGCACTCTTGGAAAGGATCAATCTATTTAATGTGGAAAAAATGCAAAAATAAAAAATTATATTTTCTAGATTAAATGTTTCAATATTTCTTTTCCAAATACCATTTTTCTTTTGAAATTCAACTTTATTTAGAAAGTATTAAACAATGAAAACTCTTAGAGAGCCACATAGTTTCAAGTCAAGGCAAATTTTTAGCACCGATTCAAAACAAAAATTTCAACTTGTCAACGATGACACAAATCCATCTTTCTGTGATTCCGACACATAAAGGTGATGATAGTTACATTATTCACTATTATTTGTTTCCCATGCTTTCACCAGGATGGGACATACAATTTCCATGGCAATATATGTGATTTTCACCAGCAGTTTTTTTCTTGCATGAAGTGAATTAATACTCACCATATTGAAATGAACTAGTCTTTGATCAAGGGTACTTCTACCTGCTGACACCTGTTCAACAAGACCTATAGAGGGGGAGCATGACAATCAGATACAAGTTTTAATACGAAAATGAGTTATTTTCTTTGCAAGAAGCCTCGGTGGAAGAAACTTGTATGCGTACACTGTTCTACTGCTGAGCTTGTCATGCTGCCTGAAGAGGTAACCTCAGTAACATCATCAGATTCTTTAATGAGTATTTTTTTTCCAGCAAGAGAAAAATAAAGCTGAACCTTTTAGGAGAAAAACCTGCAGGTAATCCACAGGGTGGAATTTTTTTCTGTGTTCTTGTTTTGATTTGCTGAGGTTGTTGGCTTTTTTTATGTCTTGGAAACTTGGACATCAAAAGCAAGTCAGAATAGTTGGACGCTCAACTAATTAATTAGTTTTGGTCTAAGTTGCAAAAATAGAGACAACAAATTTCTTTCACTCTGACTCCAAAGGCAACACTGAAATACATGAGCATCCAATGGAAACAAAGCAGACAGGATATTGGCCTTTAAATTAAAATTCAAGTTCAGAAGGAAAAAGCAATTTTCAAATTTATTAGCAGGGTGGGATGCTACAGCAGTGGAGGCAGAGAACCTTATTTCCAAAACACACGGGGAATGGGAAAAACAACAAATTTTGTAAATATTGTACAAGTGAGTATGTTCTCAGGTTCCATATTGCACATTAGTATTAAAAGTCATTCCCTGAACAACTTTTTTTTTTTAAATGATTCAATCATTCAACGAGTCACAAGTTTGACGTTCGCTTTTGTTAATCATTTAGATTTCAAAGGCTGAAGAGAAATCAAACTACAAAAGTTTCATCTTAATTCAAGTGTCAACCTTCTTATTGAACCCTGTACATTAGTTGGGGGTTTAGTTAGATTTATTGTGCTACAGGACAGACTTTTTACATGAGAAAACGGTGTCTTGATTAGTACTGAATGTGCATCATGAGAGATTCCTTGGATTACAAAATAATGACCAGTTTCGAACCAGCACTCCTGTGTCTTTTACCTTTATAACACTATCAACCAACTGAGTTGACACAAATTACCTCATTTTGGCTCTGACGCATCATTTTATTTCCATTTACCACTGACTTAAGCACACATAATTACTAACTTAGGTCACAAACAAATGTGACGGACAAGTTTCACACTGAGCAAAATGTTTTATTACATGGCATTACTATCAACCTAAGTTAATTAATTAAAATTAACATAAGCTGTTGGCTAATTGCAGCCCAGGAGAAATTCTACTGCACCCGATGGTATAACATCGGAAAATTATCACAATATTTTAAAGCTTGACAAGTTCCAGTGAAAAGCTGAATGTTAATGGAAGCAGGTTACCGCAGTAAATAGACCAATGCTCACTTTTAGCATGGAAATATGTATGCCTTCAGCTTTGCAGTTGATGCAGCAGAAACAGCAGCAATGTTGTTTTTAAAATTTTTATGTTTACATTGCAATACAAACATCTTCTAAATAAAGTGGACTTTTTCAGCAGTCTTCTGACTACAGCTGCATGAAATATAACCTTCCTGATGGCAAACACCAAAGAAATTACATTAATGCCAAAAAAATTATATTAAACTCTTTTGTGAGGCAGTGAAGAAGGGGAAAGCCAATCAGTATATTTCATTTATGTGACTATAAGGCCCAGGAGATATTGGTTTAGTTACATTGCCTAAAGAGAAAATGACAGCTCCATAAAGGTATTTAGGAACCTAATTCTTACCTAGATGCCTATCTGCCCTTTAAGTTTATGGGAATTTAAATCCTTAAGTCCTTCTGTGGCCTGTTTTCATGTGCTCCCTTGGTGATGGTGAGACTTGTTAAAATTAAGGGTTTTTTTCCATTTGCTAGAAGTTAGTTCACAAGAAATAATTAAACAAGAGATGGATCGGTCTACGGTATTTTGAATGCTCAAAATTCAGGATGCCAATTAGAATGTTCACCAGAACCACCAAGGATGTGCAATGGCTTGTTCTAACCCATATGTTTCTGCTCCACAGCAGTTTGGCAATTGAAAGATCTTGAAATATCACCACCCTTGATGGTCATGAGACACCAGAGCAGATGGACAAAGAAAAAAGCTTGAGTTTTGAAAAGAGAGTTTCCCATCCAAGGTAGTCTGAGCAGCCTCCCCTCATGTCATGGTGCTGCTCCAGACAGGAGTAGTGATTATGTAAAGATAGCTTGGGTGATGTAATGAAACACAGTGAATGCAAGCAGAGAAAACATGTCTTTACCTCCTGAGTAGGTAAAGAAGTGCTGGCCCGGCCAGCCCCACACTCACAACTGCAAAGGACATTTTCACTCCATCACCAACAGAAAATCTTAGAATCATAGAATAATTTTGGTTGGAAAGGGTCTCTGGAGAAAGTCTCTCACTCCGGACTGGTCCACCTTCCAAGTTAGATCCAAAACACCAAGTTGTCGTACCTATCTGGAGCTTCTGCCTATGTATGTACAGTACATAGCCACAGGGTTTATTAAAGCTCCCAAAACTGTTTGGAAGCAGCTTCTGTGAAGAAAGGCACCACATTCTCATTCTGTTAATACAATCTTTTACTTATCTACTGTGAAATGTATAATAACTATGGCTGTTTATATAGCTGCTTAAAACTAGCACATTAATTTCAATTAAACTAAAAAATGCAGAGGGAGGGGGAGACAGTGAGGTTACAAGTTCATGGGAATTTATTCATCATTGACCTGGGCAATATTTAATGCAGTTTGTTCTCATGTCCAGTCCACATTCACTGACCACTGACCACTGACCATGGCTGCCTAAATGTCTATTCCTATTTACCCAAGTCACACTGCTCTCCCCTTGGCTTTCTCTGTAGGCAAACAACACCCAGTATTGATATGCCTTTCTTATTTTGTTTGCTATTTTACAACCTTGTAAAAGTCTGCTTTTCGAGCTAATACTGCTTTTTAAATGAGTTAATGCTAGGAGAAATCAGAATGCATTACCTATATCATCTTTATTGCCTCCTGGTGTTTTGGTATTCCTGGGATGATTTCACTTCCTAATGAACCTCCAAGCCTGAGACAGTTGAGCCATCTAAGAAATATATCTTGGTTTGATCTCCTACCCGCTTGGCAGGCTGTAACTTGTGGCAGCACTGAAGCATAGCAACACTTTGAAAGGTAACCATAATCTGGTTATGTTCACAGTCATGCAGCTTTTGTTCCCTTAGTTGTGTCCCTCCCTTCTTTCTCATTTTCTTCAGCAAAGACCAAATTTTATATGCACTTCTGCAAATAATTTTTTCAGTCTAGTGTTAATACACAGGGGAAAGGTTTGGTTTCCATGAACCCAACACCTCTAGGACAGGCTGAGAGTTCACAAGTTTTCCCCTAACCTGACATTGCTCCTGCAGGCTGACAGCAAAGCTCCCACATGAGATCTCCACCCCATCCATGGAAACTGGGGCAATGTCAACTGCTTCCTAACATGAGAACAGGTGAAGGAATTAGGCCTTTCGACAGCAAAACCAAGAACAATTCATTAGTGTGATAAATCACAGAGACAGATTTTGTATTCATCAGGGTCACGGGCATCCTTATTGCTTTTTTTTCACTATACCTTCATGGAAATTCCAGGCTCAGAAAGACTGATCTTTAAACTTCCATGGCCCAGATACATTCTTTCACTTTTATTGCAAGGGGGAAGATTAAATTCATGTTAGTCCTTATTTGTCGACAAGTGAAAAATGTCATGAGAGTCATATAATAGTTCCTTAAATTGACTATGAACTAACCCTAAAGATATCCTGTGAGGTCTCCTGGGCCAGTAGCGCAGGATAGGGGGTGTATGTCAGATCATGTTGACTCTAACGTTTTGGCTGGTAGGTGCAGAGATCTGTTGTTGAATTTTCCACTTAACACTCTGCAGATTTACACCAAGCCCATTGTACTTTGGGTCTCCTCCATTGCCTGGGTCCTGTAAGCAACCACTGAAAGCACAAAACCCCCTAGATTAGCCTGTTACCATAAGCTTAGATGCAATGTGAGGATGAAAAGGTGTGGAAGAAAGATCCAAGCACAGGAATGAGAAACAGAGTATCTTTTCTAATATATTTATAATTCTTATTTTTGTTTGCATTTGATGGGGTAAATCCCAGAGAAAGCTAAGGGGAAAAAACAAAATTTAAAAAGAAAAAAAAACACCCTGTTTGATTATTTTACTCCTAACAAAAAATCTGGATTTTTTTCTTTAAGGGTTGATATATCATGAGATTTCTGGTTTGTTCTCTGACTATTGACAAAAGTAATCATGCATGTTGTTAGTTGAGAAAGTAATATTCTTTGTCTTTCTAACAGACTTTAGTCCTACAATGATGGGTCAAAGGGTTGCACACTGACCTGCAAAGGGAAAAAAAAAAATCTCCCATAAGACTAAATGTCTTTCAGAGTTACAATTATTTGCAATTATCTAATTCAGCATAAAAGGAAAACATGATGTCACAGGGCCTTTGATACTATAAAAGGCTCTTTTTGTGAAAGGCCTTTGATCCCTACTAATCCACACGCCAGGTATTGCTGATTTAATTGCCTGAAATGTAAATATAAATTACTGAACAGATCTTTCTGCTAATTTTATTTATTGCAATTGTTTTTTATAGATGTTTTTTACACTTGAAAGTGTTCTTGTTGAATTTCTATAACATCTTAATGAGATTTACATAGATACCTTTAATTATATAGAAAAAGTAATAACCATTGTGAACTTGACAACATTTGCTCAGAAACACATGAGATGTAGGGAACAGTATGGACTTCATCACATGCGCAGTTGTGTGTCTCTGTGTGTATATGCATGAGTGTTCTGCAGGAAAATGAATTATATCTTCCTGAATATGTCTCAGGAGTAAAATTTCTCACATTTAAAACATATGCAGGCTTCAACTTTTAATCCCTGTTGAAAAAATGAGGTAGTTTATGCTATTGATACAATTCTTTTTCTTAGACCTCCTGTCCTTTCAGTTCTTTTAATTCTTTATCATCTTATTTCTTTTGGACACAATAGCATACCTGTAATGCCAGACAAGTGTAGTGTGAAGAGAAATTGAAGTTGATTTTGCATGACAAAAACTTAATATAAAATTGATGTAGTGGAATAGCTAATTCAGGGCTGTGTGTGTAAAAGAAAGAGCAAAAAGAGAAAGAGAATCCTGAAAAATAGTGAACAAAAGTTTCTAAAAATTATTTCCCACAAGCAGTTCTTGTGCAATCTCCCCTACAGACCATGTAACTATCAGCTGTAACACATCTCTCCTACGCAAAGAGAGCTTGAGCAGTGTGAATATTTCGTCCACATAAGGATTTCTTGGTAACCTTAGTGAAATAAGACAAAATGATGCTAGCTGTAGAAAGTTTAGCTGCCTTTTAATTATACATGGTATTTTAGTATTACCAATTAATATGTATTCTTCTCACAGGAGTCTAAAAAATTAGCAGAAAGCAGTAAGAATTATTTTACCACACTAAAAAACTGAGCAAAGATTTACACTAAAATTACAATCTGAGCCTAAACAATGACAGCCATTGTCTTGCAATAACATCTGAAAACAGAGAAGTTGCTGGCCTGAGGTGAATCTCAGGGCAGTGAACACAACCAACTTTCAAAACATTATTAGCTAACATCAATAACTCTATCTTATTAAAATCTCCAATGATAGCGCACGCAAAATCACCTTTGTTAATGGAATACAAATATGCCTTCCTCACTGCACTGAATTCAGGCTAACTCTTGCTTCGGAAAACATCGCAAGTAGGGGGTTTGGAAGAGGGGGCACTCAAATATTAACGCTGGTCAATGACATTAGTGTTAGAAAAGAAAGGAAAAGAAAGAAAAAGAAAGGAGAAAAAAAAGAAGAAAGGAAAAAGAAAACTCCAATTAGAAGTATCCTGGGGTTATTAGAGATAACACTGCTCATATCCAATTAAGATGAAAACCATTTTACCAGTTTAATGTGCCACCTCTGGCAGTTTTGGTTTATTAGTTTTATCAGACTTCAGAACTGAAACTCGTAGTGATATGTATGCTGTGTACTGGAGAGATAAATGTTAACGCTTAGAGATTAATTAGTATAGAATAAGATGCTTGAAATGTTGTTCCTTAACCGTGGGCATTGTGCAATTTCTCAGGGAAAAATACTCTTTTTCTGAGGCATTCCCTTCAAAGGGTTACTTTGGATATTGTAGCAGGAAATTACCTACCTGGAACAAGGAGATGTGTCAACTTGCTTTTCTACCCATACATGCAGGTGTGTCAGATACACAGCTAAAACAACACAAAACCACCTTTCCATGCTGTGGAGAAGATGTTGACCTCAGATCAAAATCTGGGTGGTTTGGGTGGTGGAGCCTCTCAGCCCTCTGGTTCACCTGTTGAACTCTAGATTGTTTAAGTTTTACCAGTTCTGTCTCATTTGGGGAGTGTGGGGTATCAAGGAGGCAAATGATTAAAAAAAAAAATCAGACACAGTTTCTTTTAACATCTGGTGTTTCATCAACAAATGCTATGAGAGAATCTTCATGTAAAGACTATGAAGCAAAAGGAAAATATCATACAAAATATGGAGCAGGACTTAAGAATAGAGTTTAGATGGAGGAAAAAACTAGAATCTGGTTATTGTGGAGATGAAAACTCATGATTGTTTCCATACTGAATAATCACCAGAATAACCGTAAAATCACCAGAGTAACATCTGTGCTATACAAGCCTCTAAAGACTAAGAAGTTGGGGTAGCGTATTTGTACAAAGCAAATTCTTCCTCTAAAAGGACAAAACTCTCCTGCAGCATTTCCACAGCTTTCTCCTCTGGGTGGATCAAAAGTAGCTTTTATTAATCCCACTTCCTAACCAGGATAAAATTAGCAAGTTTGAATGAAATATGGAAATTTAGAACAGAAGTCTTTCCTATTTTTTTTAACTGACAATTTTAAGCCAGGGAAAGCACTGTAGATTGCTTGAGGTCCCATTAATCACAGCACAGCTCAATTCTTAATTCTATTTAAAATAAATGCTCCGAAATGTAACGATCTGAAAACAGAATGAACAAATTCTATGCCAGGTAAAGAGAAGAAAGTGGTCTTTTTAAGCGTCTGTTTGCAGGCACTGTATCAACGTCCTTGACTCATTTAGGTTGCAAATCTCAATTTAACAACGAAAGAGTTGAGGCGTTTGTTACAGTTCTCAAGAAATAACAGAGAAATAGATTTTGACTTTTTGATCAGGCAGCCTCTTTGAGAATTTTAATTGGCTTAATCAAGGTAAATTATAACAATGTGATTTAAAAAAAAAAGCACAACCCCAAAACCCAATCTAACTCAAGGATACTAGTGTTAGGGAAAAGCACACCCTTGAATATCAGGGTGTATGATGAATCCAGAACGATGGAGTAAAATATGTTTATGCCCAAACTGAACTATAAGGAAGTTTACTGGTTTTCCAGCAGTGAAACCTTAAAGTTGGTTACAAGAAATCACGAACACTGAGGTTTCTTATAGACCACTGCAGCTTGAGTAGTAAACACATTTATATATGTATATTTATACATATACAAACATAGACATATGTATTCTTATTACAATTCTTTATCAAAAGCTCTACTTCATGTATTTATTTGTACTCCCAGCATTTTAAAATCATTTTAAAAGCTACCACAGGACTAGAGACCAAGTATAGTGCAGTTCTAATCCCACTACTGTCACCAATTTTCTCTATGGTCTGGAAAAATGTGATCTAGAACAATAAAACGCAGATAACATACAGCAGTCTAATGGCAACTAATACACAGTACTTTTAAAGCATTTCAGTTACAAGCATTGACACTGTATATTTTATCAATGACTTACTAATGTTCTGATTGTTGCTGGTGCTCTTATGAAGTCTTTGATTAACACAGGTCCAAAGTTTGAGAAACATTTTTATGAGAGCATTTTCTTTCCCTCTTAGCAGAAAAACAATATCAAAAGCTTGTAATTTCAATGCATTTTTAATCAATACATTTAATAAATAAAATGGAATCTCTAATATCAAATTAATAAATAAAAGCTTTCATCCTGGGATCACTTCTGTATATTCTTAACTCAAAGTATCTAAAGAATTAATTTCAAGATTGAAATGATCACACTTATTTTCACCATCTTCAGCATTCATTTCACTGTAGAATAGGCTGTCCCTTCTTCACAGTCACCAAAAAAAAAAAAAAAAAAGCCCTGAAAAATATCTCTGCTTGTTTAGTCACTGTGATTAATCTAGCTGAAGGTACGTGAACAAAAAGAGAAGGGTCTTGAAGTCAAAAGGCCCACAGAGTAGCTGAATTTCTGATTGACTTCAAGCAATGTATCCAATTAATGTCGCCCTTCTGCTAAAATCCCTACAATAGTTTCCCTATTTCTCAATCTATTTCTCTCTGAAAGAGTTTCATGTCCACCCACATATAAGGCCCATAATTTGTGGCTAAATGGCAGCTGCAGCTCAGTGCTGGAGGCCTTTCCTCAAATTGGTCTTTAATTGGTATAATCAGGAGCTTGAATTATTGGTTCAACCAAAGGAAAAGTATTCATTCGAACCAACAGGATCGCTCTCTCTTTTTCTTTTAAATTAGCAATAAATTAATGACTTTTCAAGATGTTAAAGAGAAACTAAAACCTATGCACAAAAGATGGGATTCATTAATAAAAGCCAGTCGGTTTCATTCTCATTAAGGAGAAGAGCATTTAGGCAGCGACTTAAAGTCTTTTAAAAAAATTAGCTAGGGAGAAGCAGTACAGACTTGGGTGGGTACAATTGAAAATCAAGATAACTTGAACCGTGACCTGAAGAGATCATCAACCTAAGAGGACTTTGGACTGGCTTCCTTTATCCCATACAGCCTCTTTTCTTTTGCAAATTCTGCTGAATTGTGACAGGTTTTTTTGTTTGGGTTTTTGGGGTTTTCTGGTTTGTTCTAAAATGTCAGGCGCCATCTTTTAATCCTTAAATGTAGCTTGATAAATTAATTCCAGAAACTGAATGCAGTTGAAGGGCAGGAATTGGATCAGCCATTCCTATTATCCTGAAATGGACTCTGCTTCAAAAGCAAGCTCCTGTAAGGGCTCAGGTTGTGTCCTTCCCTCTGTTTATTTAGTGCCTGGTTTTAACGAAAGAACTCATCTTGATCAGAGCCTTTGGTCTTTAAAAACTTTTATAAACATTTCATGCATCAAAATCATCTGCTTTTGTCAGAAAAACAGAGCATATATATGTTATAATCCCAGCACTTCTGAGAAGTGTATCTTTTTTCTAATAAACATGGCTTATTTAAGATTGTTAAAATTTTAAAATTATGTTTATAAAAAGCAAGGCTCATAACCTCTTCTAAAGATCTGTAAGCAGGGCAACTCCTTTCCTTGGCCATTGATTTGGGTAAGAGTACTTAAAGTGATGGCAAAGAAACACTCATTAATAAATGCAAAGTTATGGCTGCAGACAGCAGAACCATGACTGTGATCTCCTATGTCAACAGCTACCTGTGTAGCAAAGGTCAGAAGGAGAACTCAAAAGAGTTCTCATTGCTTCAGCAAGTGGGGAAATTGCAGAATTTTCCTTCTTCCTGGGATCACCAGAAGGGAATAGGGCAGCTGTGAGATCCCTCCCTACTGGAGGACTAACAAGCAGGGATGAAATCCCTTCCAGACTCATTTGTTAAGCAAGAGCATGAGTGTACAGCAGTTTGCAGTAACACAAGAACTTTGTTTGCTTGCACTCTAAACAGACAGGACTTGATTATTCCTGTTCAGCACGCCCAGAAAGCTTTGTAGCATCCAAAGTGTTAATGGACATCTCCAACATCTGCAGCATTAGTATTTTCTGCCTCTTCACAGAAAGTACATCTTCACCCAGTTTGGTCTGGATCAGGGACACAGGCTCAAGAAGGAATAGCCATAAAATGTCCCATGACTCAGATACACTTCCCCTTTTTCCCCTTTAATCATCATTTCCAAAGTGGCTGAGCATAAGGCCATCTCATTTTCTTGCATGGAGACAACGGAAAGAAGAAGAGAGCTGCCCTGTGCTCCAGCTATGTGGAGCAATGGAAATCATAGAACCATAGAATCACAGAATGGTTTGGGTTGGAAAGGACCTTTAAAGGTCATCTAGTCCAACCCTTCTGCAATGAGCAGGGACATTGACCTAGAGGTAGGGTTTGCTGCTCCTCCTCTCCAGCTGTGATCTCACTCCTGTGAAGAGATCTGTTATGCTCAGGAGAAGCAGTGGCCTTGTGTCAGGAAGTCTTCAGTTACTGTTGCTGCAGACTTTAGCAGTGAATTTACCATCCGTTTGCTGATTATATTGGACAAAAGAATTGAAATTACTATCTACAGCTGAGTCATGTGCTCTTTTAGCTTCCCCCTTTGGAAGAGCAATTTTTCAACCACTTCTTGCCAGGTCTCAATCAGAGCCCTTCTTAGTTGGAATTACAACAAATAGGAAAATAACGGTGCTTACAGCATTTAATTATCATGAATGAAATATTATTGTAGTCTCACTTGGCCCTTACATGGGGCTAGAATTCCTTAAGGTGACATTTCCAAGGCACAATGAAACATGCTTTACATGAGATTCCTTAAAACCCATCAATTATGCATGCTACAGAAACTTGTTATTGTACTCTGAGGACATGATCCAAACACCAATTGTGGTTATCGGAGATCCACAGGACTTGGATCATATCCTAAATCAACTGTATGGCCAGCTATCAAAGTAATAGCTTTTTTTCTTCACTTTCTGACTACAGTCCTTAAAGGTTGAATCTTCATCCTTTACTGTCTTAAAAATACAGATAAAATCTCTCACTTTATGAATAATTTTAATTTTTCTTCTACTGGGATGGATTAGCAAAACTTTTTGAATTTGATAATTTCTGTAGTAATCAGTGTGTCAGCGCGTGTGTGTGTGTGTGTGTGTGTAAGTAATCCCCAAATATGTTTGTAAGGTCTCAAAAAAACCCTGTATTTTTACACTTCTCTATCGTTTCACTAATTGAAAACAGGATACTCAGTATTGAAGTGAAAAACAGATATTAAGAACTTTAGCCACACAAGTAACATAAAGCAGCTTGGTATATGCACCTTTTTCCCCCTGTTTTATTAGAAGTCAGATTCCTGCCCAGAGTAAAGAGATTCAGCATCTTTTCATTCAGTGGAGTTTCACGAACTTGCTTCAGGTTTTCTCCACTCACATGTTACCGCCAGGAAATAATTTACAAGCCTCTTATCAAAAGTTCTTTTGATGTCTAAGAGAGTTGTGAGTTATTTCGATGCAGCCCTTCCGCATTCATCACCTTGTCATAAAAGTTAGAAAGATTGGCAGAAAAATACCCAATAAGAGAGAAGTTTAGTTAATGCAGTGGATTAGCGGTTGCTTTTTTTTTCCTTCCCCTCCCTTTTTAAATCTGAATATTTAACACCAAGAGAGAAACCCGTCCTGGTTTTCGGCTGGAATAACAGCAGTTTCTGTTTCTAACCTGGGAAGAATGTGATGGGGATTGAAAAGCACCCCTGTCCTATTGTTAGACTCCCCCAGCACTGATCCTTGCTTTTAACATCATAATGAAGGATGCTCTTTAGTGGATTATCTTGAGAAGGGATTAACTCCTTCAAGACTTCTTAGGAGGCAAGGTGTTTTGAGCCCTAAATACACACCAATTGCCTGCTTAACTTTTCATCTTATTTTGAAAACTGCCCAGCTGGAATTCAAATTCTTTTCCATAGAGCTGAATTTTCTTAGTAGCAAAGTTTGAGTCAGGGGCAGCAGATGCTAAAAATAAATACTGTTCATTTAATCGTGCGCAGCCAAATGTTTCGGATACTTTGCCGAGACAGGCATGGCAGGATAAGACTCAATCAAAACTTTGCTGCAAATTCAGCAAAGCTTTACATTCTGTCTCTGTCGCTCAGGCACATGAAATAAGTCTCCATGGCCTAACCTCTCTTATAAGGCTTTCTTTTTAACATGACAGAGAGACATAATATAGACAGATAGATAGATAAAGTACATTCCATGACACTTATATAGATTTCTTTTTTAATTTGTATTAATATATCACTTCTCTAAAGAATTAATAGGGCTGCACATGGATGTGCCTTGTGATATTTATGCTGTAGGCAGACACGCATGTGCAGCCACGCAGATGTACACGCATAGACATACATGCACCCATATGGATACACACACCCATATATCACTCACAACCCTATTAATACACGCACACATATATATGTCTATATATATGGGATTTGGCCGCTTTACCTTGGCTTTCAACAACATCATTATCAGCATTGTTTTATGACACATTTGCTGTAGCATACAAAATGCCTAGTACAAAAAAAAAAAGCACTGAAAAGAGGACTAATTGCTCTATAATTTATAATCAAGTGACTTCTTCAACCTATGCTTCTTTATCTTAATAACCATTCATTTGTGTCTGCCTAATTTATTGGAAGTGAAATCTTGTATTTGTTCCACGTTCATCTTATCCCTCAGCTAACCTTGTCTCCATTATTAACCTACTCCATTGTTTCATATTCCACTTGGCAAGAATGAAAGGAGATTCCCCCGAAGTTTTTCTTCCTTTCTTGTTACTTTTCACTTTACTAAAAACTTGTGTTCTGCTAGGCCTGAAGTATAAAAACACTTCTTTTCATTGACAAGGTGGGGTTTTTTTTTTGTTTCTGCGGGACTGGCTGAGGGGGTAGGGATTTGAAGTATACTTTTCACAGAAAAACAGAAACTTTTACTTGTGTTTTTCTCTCTTTCAAAGGAGGGAAATTCTCAACTTTCCTGTTTTTCTCCCCCTGGTTTCTGTCCTTTCTTTTTGGTGCTTTCTACAGCTACAACATAGATAATTTGCAACTTCATAAACAAGTTTTTTCAATTGGATTAACCCAGCCTGGTATATGAAAAAGAGTTTGCTAAAAGCAGCCAAATAAATGATTCTGAGGGCAAGTGAGTTTTCTCCAATTTTAACAAATGGAGAAGACCCAGGTGCACTCTTATTGTGAGCTAAATGAAATACCCTCTTATTCATTTTTGTAATAATAACTGTATTCCACAGACTATGCTTTAATTGTAAATAATCCCCCACATTCTTTCAGTGTAAACTCTTTAAGGAGTCATGAATTTTATTTATACTCTCTCACTCTTTGAGAGTCTTTTGTTTATTTGCTGTTTAGTTCTTTGTGAAATAACACTCCCAGAAGAAAATCCCCCTCTCTGCTTAAGGAATTAGCCCAGAGACAAAAGCAGGGAATTCTTTAAGCCTTGTTTTGTGCTAAGAGAAATGTTTGACATTTCTGTGGAGAGGTGTTTAGTTTGGATTCATTAGGTCTTAGGGACTCTTTTCTCTTTTTTGGCCTTTCAGTTTCTGTCACTGTTTTTTTTCTGTGTTTGGTAGACTGAAGAGAATTTACCAATGTGTAATTAGGTTTCCTACATTTGAATAGCAAAATCCAGTTGTGTTTTAAATAGGCGAGCTAAGCATTCCCCTCAACCAGCAGGCCCAAACCTGAAACCTGCTTTGTGAGCGGACGAAAGAACGGCAGAAGGAAGAAAAAGGCTTCCCCAAGGTTACTTAATGCTTGAAACAAACACCAGTAAGGCTCCACTAGTGCAACTCCATCAGTTGTAGCAAAGGGGGAAGCTGTGGTCTTGAAAAACACAGTTTCCCTTAAAACTGGGCCTTAGAATGATAAAAACATATATGCAATATGTGACATGTTATTGCTTCCTTCCTCAGGTTTATATGACTTGCAAATTATCAGCATAAATTGATGCTATGTGATATTACTTTTAATGGTATATAACAGCTTTATAAGTAAGTTCCATCAAATTAGAATCATTAGCTCAGCCTGGCATATTTAAACAGTTTGTCAAAAGCAACAACATAGATGATGCAAGGGCAAAAATACGTGGCAAATACACCTAAAGTTGCATAGCACAGAGTTTATATTTCGGTTATGAAACACAGGTAAGGTTGTTAGGAGGAAAATGGGACAGCAATTCTAAAACTAAAAGAGTAAATAGTGGGTTTGTAAGAAGAGATGAAAAGGAAGCAGTCCGCTGAAACAGCTGTTTTGATCATTTTGTGCTGTTTTTGTCGGTACTAGCACTGGACTGCTTTTCTTTTGAAAATGGCAGAAAGGAATGTGCTGGCAATTTCAAATTTTTTTCTTCCCAGATTCTTATCGAAGTGGGAAAATCATCCAAACTGATCTTTCCTTAAACAGTTTCCATTTTCAAGCAGTCAGCAAATTTCCAGTGAATAAGGAATTTTCTTTAAAAAAATCCCAGCAGACTACAATTTGAAACCTTGCTCTTAGCCAAAGCTGTGTTTGTAGGTAAAAACAGCCTGAAGTTGTCCATTGGGGCTGTGCAACATAGTGGAAAATCAGAAGGTTAAAGACCAAGCAGAGTACAAAAAAAAAAAATCAGCCCTAGAGTACACACATGCTGTCCCCTAGACATTAACATGGCGGTTTTACCAAATTTATCTTTGTACAGAAGCTTTACCTCATTTCTCAGTCCTCTTCTTTAAATGTAAATAGGCTGTTAAAGGACATTTTTAATAATGAGTTCCCTACTTATTTAACCATTTCATTCAACATTGCCCAGATTTATTGACTGTCAGAGCTTTCTTCCTTTTCTGTTTTCTCTGGGACTTCCCTTCTGGGTGAGGAATGTCACTGCTGAAAAACAATGTTATTTAGCTGGCTTTTTAAAGCTACAATAGTTATGAACTCTAGATCATTTTTTATTTACTAACTGACTGCTGCCAGATACTCCAATTCATCTGGTGGAAAGACTTCATGCAATAGCTAACAAATCTGGAATATTCTTCATTGGTATATCTGGCAGTAGCCACCTGTTGCAATGCCAAACATACAGTGTGAAACATATCTGGATGTTGACAGGCTTCAGTTTCATTGCAGAGCATCAGTGCTATAACATAAAAGTTTGCTTTTCTGCCTTTCAAATATGCTGAACACCTGCTCCTCTCATTGTTTTCCTATTTATTATTGCAGGTTTCTCTTTAATTCAAGTCATAGTTGTGTTTTCTGATTGATAGAAGAGCTCTCTGGAGTCTTTCCACTGACTTCAGTGATTTTGATACTGGTCCCAGAGGTATAGGTGCATAGGTTTCTTTAGCTATGTGTTATTTGCACAGCCCTCTGCCTGTATGTACTGATATGCCATTTGAGACATTACATTTTCCCCTGTAACACAAGCAGAGATGACCTAGAGCCCATGAATCCTCTCTTTGAGGAACAAAAGATGCTGAAGGAAGCTATTGAAAAGGAGCAACTGGTTACTATGAGGCTGGGTTTCACCATAAATGTCCTCGTTTCCACCCAAAACTTTCCCCTTGACAGAATTTGAGACCCTTGGATATTTATTTAGGATTTCCATAAATTTCACAGCTATATAGCATCTGTCAGTCCCAGCCATGGCCAGTACAAGTAGTGTACAGTGATGCCCTGTGTGTGCACAGCAAATCTGAGACCCTTTGGGTGGATGCATCGGATTTACTGCATATTCTCAGGTCTTCTGTCAGCAAGCATGCACAGGAATCTATAAGCAAGTGCTTCTTGAGAGTCTACGGCTGCCAAAAAAGTCACTGACAAAAATGTGAGAGCATGCAGACTTCTTTTCCCCTTTCCAGCAAGAAGCCCTTACAAGGGAGACTCGGGAAGGGACGTGACATTTCCCCTGCTCTCATACCAGAGCTCCACAGAGGACTCAGAGGACTTACTGCATGAACACTGGTGAAGAGAACATTGGAATATCTTCGTGCATAGATAAAAACAGATGTTGTTTGTTCATTTGCTTTTTTGTTTTAAGACAATTTGATGTTGAAAATATTTGAGTCCTGCAATAGGACAAAGGCAATTCAGCCCTGCCTGATGTGTTATTTCCACTTTTGTAGGCTGTGCTGTATCTTATATGATGCTACAAGATTGTCCTCTTTGGCTGGGAGAAGAAGGACACAGTTCCTTGTGGATGAAGTCCAGCCTTTAGCAGAAAATGGGAACACAGGGAGGTGTATTAAAATTCATATCAAAGTTGGATTCGTGCATATCAGCATCCTTTTAGACATCTCAGTGCAAGTTTATGCTCATAGTACCATTAAAACAGCAGTGTGTTAGGATGCAAAAGTAAAACTTAAGAAACTAGTGCTGATCATATTATAATGCCATTATGCAAATAGAAGGTGTAACATCACCTAAGCAATGTCCTTAGTTCTTTCTCTTGATTTTAAAAGATATGAACAACTGATGATATTCAGTTCATATATGGAAGGAGGCAGGGGCCTGTTTCATTAGCCTAAATAAATTTTGGATTAACTTTTAATCTCCCATTCTCCTGGGGTTTTTTTAATACAAGACTCTAATTATTATTATTAAGGAGGGGAAAAAATAAGACAGTATCTTTAGACATAAAAGAAATCATAATTTCATTATTTTTCCTATATTTCCTGTATTCCAGCATTTCCTGTAAGACAGTAGTCCATTCATGACAGTGCTGGTAGTAGAACTTTTAGAAAAGGTGCATAAAACCTCGATAATTATGAAGTAAATTTCCTCCTTAACTCTATTAGTCAGTAGTTGGCTTCTGTCCTGAAGCATAATTGTTTATATCCCTAATGTATGGTTTCATCCTGTGTAATGTAACTGTGGATGGTCTCATTATCCATATAAGTGTTTAATAAATCCCTTTAATCCCGCTAAACTCATGCCTCAAAGATACTGTATTTTGTGGCAGTGAGTTCCACATGTTAATTAACTACTACATAAGAATGATCCTGGGTATAATTTTTGGAGAATTTTTTGTTAGAAGATTCACATAAATTCACTTTGACACCAGCCGTTGCTGTTTCTTCTATTTTTGTAATGATACCCCAGTTCATCAATCAACTAGTAAAAAACTAGTGTTTTCCAAACAGTTAATTTTAATTGGGTATTTTAAAGTATTCACAGAAAATGGATGCTGCTCTGTCTTCAGCAGAGGTATCGTCAGAGACCAGAATTGCTCTTATCTGTTTCATGCACAGAAACACAAATACGACCTCTGAGCCCAGTTAAGGTGGGGTGTGACTTCTTAGATGCCTAGCAGATGGTGCCCCAGGAGAGAAGCATCCTGCCTTTTTGAGAGGCAGCATCTCCCAATTCCTTGGCAAATTTTGCCTCCAATTTGGGATACAACAGCTCAGCCCAGGAGACCATCCTGAACAGGCTGCTGAGCAGTCTTCTGCCTCGCAAAGGTCATCTTTTCCATGATCTTAAACCAGCATGCCCTGTTTTGGCAGTGATCATTCACCTCCAGATTGCAATACAATATTCTCTGGTCATCACATCTCTTAAAGAAGATGACATATACTGAAAAAAAGCTTTAGAGTCTATCAACACCATATTTACTAAATCTGACACCACTGGACAGATCTGCAATGTCTTTAGGATACCGATCCAGTTTTGGGAAGCGAAGGAGTCAGGGTGCTGGGCTCCAGCGCTGAGCCCTGCTCTGGCACCCTTCACCTCTGCTTTCTCTTATCTCAGGCACTACCATTTTCCTTTCCAACCCAAGCCTTACCCCTCCTATAAAACTAAATTATTTCAAACACTAAAGATTAAAGGTAAGCTGTGTAAATGGTGAAGGCTGTGATATCTAAGGCACCCAGATGTACTGGAAAGAATATAAACTGATTTCTAAAAGAGGATTGCAGCCACCAAAAAAAAAAAAGAAAATTAGTTTGGATATTCATGCAAAGAAGTAAAAATTCTTCAGAAGCTCCCCAAAACATACAGATTGCTCCTTTATTGTTATTGAAAGCGGTTTATTTATACCTTCCATTGCAGCATGGGCCATAGCTTTTTAATGGGAAAGAATTAAAGCTAATGTTATATTTTCCAACAATTTAAAATGCTGTTCCTGCTTTTCTCCATATACCAGCTCTTATTACTCAATAAAATTTTGGGGTGCTGTTTTTTCTGAGGTGGACAACGTAGAAAAATCAAATATTCTATTTACTAGATGAACCAGAGGAGATCTCTGGATACTGTTAACAAAATCAAGCGCACTTTTCCATAACGGGAGTTGGATATGGGGGGACTGTAAGTTTTCATTTGAGGATATTGTTTCCATTATCATTTGTTGGGTTTTTTGTTGCAAAATGGACTATTTTCTGAAGTTGGCTGTCACTTTTGAAATGGAAATCATGATGAATTATGGCACATTTTCCTTGCTATGCTTTATCAAGCTCATTAGAGATGATGCATGGTCTGAAGTTAACGCAACAAAAGAAAAAAAGCAACATAGGAGGCTTCTTTTTCTTATCACTAATGTTTACATGTGAAATGAAATCATCCTGTTCCACTTGTTGATGACCACCTCTTATAGGCATATTGAACCCTCCCACTGTGCCTGCAGTTTTCCTGCAATTAGAACAAAATCTCGTGCTGCAAAATTTTAAGGGCATAAGTTATCCCAAAACTTTTGTTCCTCATTGTCACTATCTCATTCTAGATTCATTTTGACAAGGAATACATATGCCAAGAAGCTTTTCATACTTTTACAATGTTAAATGCAGAGAAATCTGAATTTGTTCTGGAAGAAAAGGTTTTGGAGAATGTATTTCCACTGAAATAACTATGTAACAAAAGATGCTTTCTAAGTCTCATAGATGCTAATGCATCTTATACAACAAGCCAAGACTTTCATCCAAAAACTAAACAGCTGTGGTGTAGTTTTCAGGCACTTAATATTTGCATAAACACATTTTTTCTTTTGCAACTTGAATCAATCTTTATATCAATAACAGAGCAAACCTCCAAACAATTGTTTGAAGGGAAAAATTCAGTGAGGCTTTTCGATACTGGAAAGAGTTCTGCTTATATATTTTAGAGGAAATCTAATATCTGGAAAAGTTGGTCACTATTTGAAATAGCTGGAAACATTTGCTAGAAGTACTTCCTTATATGGGCTCTGATTCAGAAAAGCACTTAAGCACACACTTAACTGTTATCACGTGTTAAAGTGCTTTTCTGGATAGGGATCCATTCTTAAATTGTAGGCAACAGGGCTAATCCAGCACTTTGGAAGAGGCCAGTGAAATGGTGCTCTTTGATTTCACTGGACCTGGTCTGACCACTCACAGACTATCAAATCAATAGTCCAGTGCTAAAACATGATACTAGAAAACTGGGGGGTGGAAATTAAAAAGGAGTGTGGAAAGGCAGGTGAGCTGTCAAAGAAAGAATGTTTGTTACTGGCAAGGTAACTTTTAATTTGAAAGGCAAGCCCCTTGCATTTTGACTAAAGTACATTAACTGGTACCGTGCCCCATGACTATCTATTGTAATTGTCCACAGGCTGACAAACTGACATTTAATCCAGGAAAAACAGAATTTAATTGCTAAAACATGCTGGAGTTTGTAAAGCAAGAATGTGCATCTGGCAACATTGAGATGCTGCAGTTTTGAAAGCCATCTTCCAGTTTGTTCCTTCTGCACAATGAATAGATGGGCTTGAAAAAAATGCTATCTGTGGCCTTTGCTTAAAGCAGCTAGAAAGAGGGAGAGAGTGTGCTGCACTTTTCTACTAGTTTAGGATGTAGCCACATTTTCCAAGCTCTGCTCCAAAATGAAGTGAGACTATTATTCTATGCAGTCACTGCTGTGGTTTTATTTGAATTGTACATTTGCCTTTGTAGACCCCTGAAAATAAAACATCTCAAAGTTGATGAAAATGGGGGAAAGAATCTTGCTTGCATTGGACTTGTTAAATGTGCAAAACCAGTGTGGTCATCTCAATAGTTAAATAATGGGAGGAAGTGCATGATGAGGAAGCCAAGAATTTTTTTTATCTGCTCCCACCTTTAATGTAGAATCACCATGAGCTTCCTTCAATCCATTAACTTGCCTTGGTTATGTCTAGACTGTGGGGATAACACTTTGCAGTGCAACCCACAGGCCTGACTCAACACCTAGCCGTGCTAGCCACCCCTCCCCGTCTGAGCACTCAGGTCTCCTTCCTAAGGAAACCAAGATCCTCGAGGAGAAAGAGCTTGGCTTTTGCCCCAACACAGATTTGGGATGTGGCCAGGGCACACACCTGGACCTTGGAAGCTGGGAAGTATCTGCAGATCTCACAATTCAAATATACCCTTAGTTTCTCTACCTGTAAAATGGGCACCAGAACTCTCATCAGAAGTCAGTAGCTCTCATCACCTGTCAGGAGTACTGAGACGTTTATTTAATTAATGTTTATAATAGTGATTTGAGATGCCAGATGCTACAGTGCTGAGCGCTCTATGTAGCTACATCAATAGCTAAAGAGGAGGGAAGACACTAAAGACATGCAGAGCAGTCTTAGTTTCTTGCTGATGCAAATTACTGCAGGTAATTAAGAAAAGCACTACAAAAGAAGGCAGTAGAAGTGAAATCTTAAACATGAAGAAATAATGACTTTTTTAGAATTTAAGTGAAAAATTAATCAACTAATAAAAAGAACTTAGCATATTATAAGCTAACTCATTCTTTTATAATTGAAACACATGGACTTGCCTCTAAATCGCTATGAAAAATTACCAATAATATTACAATGGCTTTATTTCTTTATACCTATCATGCAGTATAATCATCATTTTGTCTCTTTGCATGCATCTCTGAAGAGTGAAAGTTGCTAAATACCACGTTGCAGAATCAAGCTACCAAAGCACCTCCTTACTCAGCAGAGAAGCAGATCTCTTCTGAGCTGGGAGGCATCGTCTGAAATGTTTGGAGTCAGAAATTCTGCCAGGGTCAGGATGCAGCTTTTCTTATTGATCACTGTACTACATTGTACACACATATTTTGCAGACCTAAAGGATCCCATGAGGACAGATATATATATATATATATATATATATAATGTAGATAGTACTATAAAAAAGGAAGCATACATTCTGCGCAATGTTTTTTGGGTGTCAGGTGGATGTCTTGTGCCACAGCTTCGTGTCCCAGCATCAGTGGCCTCCAGTTTCTCTCAGGATGTTTCCAAGCCCTGCTCAGCATCCCCTTCATCACAGCATCAGGGCTTCTTCACAGAGACCAGTAAATCACCATTTTTCTCTGTAATTCTCCACTCAGGCATAGCCCCATGCAGACTTGTGACATGTCCTAATTGTGCTGAGCAATATCACACCGTAATGACTGGCAATAACCTTTGTTTTACGTCCAGGTTGTTAATTCCTTTACAAGGGCCGTAGCAGCTGTCAGATGAGGTCAGGCATGAGTTCTGATTTTCCACTCTTGCATTTAAAAAAACGGTTTTTAAAACTCTTGAGCAATTCTCTTTTATCAAATAGCAGAATCCAGATATTTCCTCACTATCACTACAACACACACCTGGAGAGGTAAGTAAAGAATGAGTATGTTTTCAGATAATAATTTAGCACTTGCATAATTACTTAGGGATGTGTACATTACAAATTTATATTACACACTATAGGAATAAGGCCAGGAGAGGCTTTAAGAAGCTGCTTGTCCTAAGCACTGCTTTGAGGCAGAGCAGATCTAAACCATCCCTTACAAAGTTTGTTCAACCCACTCTTATAAACCTTTAATACCCAGAGAGGCTGTGGAAACTGCTAATGTGCTCCAGCATGGTCAGTAAGCTTTCTAACTGGAATCCTCCTCTTGCAAATTAAAGCCATTCCTAATTTCTTGTCCAATTCTTAGTGGACATGAATAATTGATCCTCTTCCTCTTTATAACAACCGTTTAAATATTTGAAGTCTGTTATCATATACCTCCTCAGTCTTCTCTTTTCTAGACTAAACAAACCAAGTTCTTTCAACCTTTCCTCATAGGTCACTTTTTCTAAACCTCTCATCATTTTGGTTGCTGTCCTCTGGACTCTCTCTGATTTGTCTGCGTCTTGAAGTGCGGTGCCTAATGCTGGACTCAAAACTGTAGCCAAAATCTCACCAGAGGAGCGGAAATACATGCTGCACTCCCTTTTCATCTCAGGATGCAATAGCATCATTCTGGTGACTTCAGTCTGTGGACCAGCTCTAGCCCCTTGATTTGCTTCTGCAGAACACCAGTAGTATCTCTGATTTTTCCCATTTTTATTGTAGTACTTTCAAGTTGTTTTTATTGAATTGCTGGTCACTTCTCCAATTTAATAGAATCATTTTGAATCATTTTAATCCTGCTCCAAAAGTGCTCGCACCCTGGCAGCTCGGTGTCACCTGCAAACTTGATAAAGACATGCTCTGTTGCGCAATCCTAGAGGTTAGTGAATATTGAACAAACCAGGCTCAGGATAAACCCTTGTAAGATCCCTCCTGACATGACCACCCAGTTTGATAGCAAAGAATTGACATGTACTCTGAGTAAGGTTTTCCAGCTAAAAAGTGTTTATGCTTTTCAGCAATCAGAGCTGAGTAAGGGACAAAACATTCAGAAACAGCAAAGAGTAAAAGAAAAGAATTTGGAGCAAGGATGCTATAAGATCTTAAAAATAGTAAATTATCTTGCATCTAAATGACTGTAATATGTGTTTCTTATTGTGTCTACTGCTGCGCAAGCAAAGCTTAATGTGATGTTTAGATTACTTTAATAGCTTTTGTTAATAAGGCAGTTTTCCCCGCATTTTTTTATTTCATTTTAGAATGAAAGCAGTCCAACCAGTGCAAAGGGGATAAAATCATCTCATGGTTGTATTTCTTATGTCTTTTATGTAACTTAAATATCTGTTCACTAGTAAATTGTGGAACATTCGCGCATGGAGCTGTAGATGGAACCTTAGAGAATGAAGCACTTTAGCCTGACCTGGGCTAAAGGCAGATGCTTCCCAAAATGGAGGCTTCTGTTTAGCTTGGACTGAATGGCCCGTTGCAGGAAGAGCTTATTCCAGCCAGTGTTTTACATCTTCTTGTCTCATTTTATGGGATTCTGCTGTATGTTTAAAGTTCCCAGGCACTAGTTACTTAACTCTGCAAGAGAAAGACCGTGGCTACTGGTTTGGATGTCAAGAGTGAAACCTGTATGAAATGCGACGATGAGCATCGCTTAAAGATGCTTACAGACTTTCAGTTACATGAAAGAGAGTATCTTTCGCCTTCTCCTTGAATATTCTATTCACTTAGCCCTTTTCTTCTTGTCAGTAGTATGTTTTAAAAAAACCCTGATTTTCTACCCTGACCACCGGTCTGAGAAGTCAATTTGTTTCAGTAGCTTTGATTACTTCCAGCAATCTACCTCATCGAAATTCACAGCATCCAATGAATTTCAGTAAAACGTATCTTGAACTACATTTATAGCATGCAATGATTTGATTCTAGAATTAAAGCACCAGAGACTATCTAAGAAGCATTTCCAGACAGGCAAAATCATAAACTTAAAATGACAAGGGTTTGGTCATCCACTCAAACATAACCTGATTGAGAAAGGCATCTAGTAAATGTAACATCTACTGATGTTCTGCTAACATGAAGACTGTGAATTGCCTTAGGAGACAGAAGTTCAGGTTTCTATGTCTAGTCTGGAAGTCAATGAAATTTCCCCCAGCAGGAGGCATATTGCCCTGGCTTTTCAGTTAACTTCTTGCCCTAGGTTTCCCTACCTGCAAAGGGAGTCTGAAGGTGCTCACCCATTTGTGCAGCAGGCTTTTGTGGCTGAGGATGAAAAATGGGCAGTGTTAGATAGTATACACCACATAATGGTTTAAATTAGTATAAAATGCAAGCTAGAAAAGCTACCACCCCGTCATGGCAAATGAGATGGAACTTAAACTTCTTCCATCACACTGTTATACCAAGTCATCTGACCCCACAGAAAAGTAATAGGTAGATGATCGTTCTCAGTCAAAGGTGCATTATTCATCTTATTTTACATGAAATCAGTTTTTGCTCAGAAAAATTAAGAAACCATAGATTTGACTGGAGAAGAGAGGAAAGCAGATGTTGTAAAGACAGCTTGCCATTGTCTTAATGTCACCTTAGGTGAGCAAAAGTATCTTTTCTTTATTTTCTCTTAATTAAGAGATTGAAAAATCAGACTTTCTAAACTACGGTGCAGCATACATATGAGGACTAATTGGGCAATATCTTGAAAATGTAAACAACACTCTAATAAGGGATTGTAAGAAGCATGAAAATGTTACCAAACAAACATGTTATATCTATGAAGAAAAAGTGGCTGAAACAGTGAATTCCATAGACATTTTCTGGGCTCCTTCTGCTTTGAGTAACATGAACACAATCTTCCTAATCCACCGCTCCTGCTCTGACATTCCAGCCTCATGCATAGCCATTGGCAAACTTGGAACGTGCATCCGGTGCATTTTTTTGGTTGAAATGCTACATCTGGCTTAGCTGGCAAGTGTTACTATGCCTCTAGAAAGTAAGCCAAAGTGAAAAAAAAAAAAAGGGAATCTTAACTACATGCAGGAAAGGATTACTGAAATATACTGTCCTCTTTGTTTCCTGGAAAACTGAAACTGCATTTATGGCCTCTGACCTTTGGAAAGATGGCCCCAGAAGAAAACCAGCTACCTAAGAGTTAATGTATGCAATGTACTGTAAGTATTTCATTAATTTGCTTATTAAAAACATGAAAAGCTTTTGCCTCTTTGACACCCAAACAAAAGGCAAGCAATTGGGAGACTTTTGACCTGAGCTTATCAGATGACTGGTGTAATGCTGTCAAACCTTCCCCACTGCATGCAAGTAGGGTCACATTTTAGAGGTGTTTATGACATTTTAAGGTTCATAATGCCTATCTTTGTCAACACGAGAATGATGCAGGTCAACCAGATGGGTTAATGAGGCCGAGCACATAAGGAAAAACATACAAAAGAGATGAATATCTAAATTAAAAATCACAACTGAAATAACCTGTAAAGTAAACATGTTCTACCAAAAACTAGAAATATCACAAGTTGCTTATACTTGATCATAAGCCTTGGTGCCCACTGGCATAATGTAGGCTTGGGAGTTGACTATTTTCAACTGTAATGCAGTATTAGACAGCTTTGAAAACCTGAGAACAAAAGTGCTGTGAAAAAATTCTTATAGTTCTTGCAATTTCCTTTCATCCTTTTTGAGAGTAGGAACATATATTCTTAACATATCTCCATAAACAGCAATTTCAACGAAGATGAAAAAAAATTACCCCAAATCACCCAAATGGCTTCACAGTGCAGCATGATCTTTTGGGGAAAAAACTAAGTTGATCTTAAAATTTGCAGCAAAAAATGGGCACAAGCTCAGATCATTTAAAATTCATTTAAGAATATTTGCACCAGATCCAAGCAACAGAGAAGTGAAAAACAACATAACACAGAAAGCATTTGTAAAATCTGGAATACTTTCAAGATGTCATAGGCTACATCTACTTTCTCAAGGCAGTTGCGGCCACAGGAGCATATCAGTAGGTTGGAGCAGTTGGTGGTGAGGCTTCTTTATCTGCACTGCAGGGGAGGCAGAGACAGGATTATTGTAAACTTGGTTTAGCCTGGATCCCTGAACTGAAATATCCCAGAGTGTGATTCCAAGCTTTCTGGAGGTCTAGTCATTGGTTTGGCCTCTTGTTCCTGTAATAGGAGTTGGAGAACATTTGGCACATGCCTGGATGAAAACCTCCAGTTTAGTTTTCTCCAAACAGAATCCAGCTTATGTGCTGCAAAACCAGTCTGTGAACTGAACCACTGCACAGTAAATGGGACAGTCTGGGGGATTTGCTTCAAAACTGCATCACTGCCCTGAATCACAGCACTGATGTGGATGCAGTCATAAAAGCCTCCCAAAAGGCAATTTAAAAACAAGCATCCCAGAGGAGACATTACTGGCATTTCCTGATTCAGTGATAAGCCTGTTTTTCAGGATGGAGAATTTTTCTCTAATAGCTTGATCTTCTGAATGCATATATTCTAAAACATGGGGCAATGTGTCATTAGCATCTAGGCTAAGTAAAGGGTCTACACTCATTTGACTTTTCATTCCAAATTTTAGTCCACTAGGTTTTTTTCTTTCTCGTAAGCATCAGATAAAATGTACAGGGAATAACAATACTCTTTGTGCAAACATTTTAGGGATTTTACATATATTAAACACACATGTATGTACACACACAGACTATACTGGAGGGCTAGGAAGTACACAGCGTATGACATGCCAACATTTTCTCTGCCGGGAAAATGTAATGGAATAGGTGTATACAGGGAGTTTTCTCGCTCTACTATATTAGAGCTTCCAAACATTTATGAAAGGACCCCTGAATTTAAACTACTAAACACAGCAATATTTTGTTCCATCCAAATGTCTCAAGCCCTCTGACTGAGGAGTGAGACTTCTCAGAGAGCCTGGGTGAAGTCTCTAGGACAGGAGAAAGCTCATGTGAAAAACAAGATGTCATGATAAAACCAGGACATATATTTTCGTTATCTCTTTTTTCCTCAGAAAACACCAGTGCTTTATGACAATTGAAAATTCAGAGAGATTGTTTTAGTCCCAAGTTCAGTGGTGGTTGCTTGGCTGATGATTTTTCTTTTTTTTTTTTTCCGCCAAGATAAAGGCATTATTATGATGGTATTATTATAATGATTGTCTTAAAAGCTTTCTTATTCCCACCTAGCACTTTCACAAATTCCTTCCCTCTCCCCCACCAGCATTAGGGCTTCTTGGAATTTTTAGTATTATTTCAATTATTTGTAAGAAAAACACAATGTCATTACATTCAAGTTTTCCCTGACAGAAGTTGCAGAGATTTTGGGCTTAGCTGAAGAAATGCCAAAAATTAAAAAAAAAAAAAAGTCCATCTTAAAAATCATAATAACTTCTAGGTAGTCTGATCATATGTGCATGAACTGTTTTTCAGCATCTTTTTGACGATGAAGGTGTCTGTGTGATATCTCCTGAGATGACAATAGATCCACAGAGAGGGAAATTTAGCTTTGAGTTTAGTATTAGCACACACTCTACCTAAATTTAGATATCCACAGAAGAGTGCAGAAACACCCCAAAAAAGGATGAAGACTTCCCCCTGCTTCAGCCTCACCCATAGTTCTCCAAAGCCAGCTGTTAAAAGGTAGAAGTGTATCTGGTTTTGGAAGAGCTAAAAGTAAGACTTTTTTCACCCTTACCTCCTGGCTTTACCATCTCCTAACGTAATAATCAGCAGCAGCATCACTACACGTGCATTTTATTAGCAATTACCAGCATCCCAGTGATATCTTTGAGATCACGATCAATAACTAAGATAGACGGCCACACCTTCACATGCCAGACAAATTGGTACCAATATGCTACACTGTATTTCAAAGACATATACTAACAATCATTTCTAGTCAGGAAACAGGGTCAAGAAGGTATCTACATTGATAAACTTAAGTATTCATACCTATATTTCTTAATTTCTGTCTTGATTACTAAAAATCTTTCTGATGCAATTTTTTTTTAATTTCTCTTTTGCAAAAAGCCAGCTCAAAAAGGTGATTTTTAGTTATTTACTTTCATGAATTTTGCATGTGCATACTGGGCATTTTCAGAGCAAAGTCTGAATGATATCAAACAAAGCTGACCGTCACAAAGTGAGATTAATACGGACCAGTGGAAAGGTATGGAAATTCACTGAGTTAATGGTGAAAGAGACCATATGTCCTCTGACACCTTGACTTGATGGAATGCCTCTCCATAAATGCTTCCTTAATGCATCCCGTTGTGCCTAGGTGTGGGATGACGTATGGTCTGCCTCTGTCCTTTCATGAGCTTTCATCCCTTTCATTTACAAGCCGTGTGTTCTTATAATGAAGATTTTTCTGTTCACCAGAATATTAGTAGAGGGCAATTAGGGGTAATTGTTCAAAACCTTTGTTAGATGCACATGCAAGTCTATGAGTAATATTTGGATACTGGCAACATTGGGAATGGTTTTGCCAGGACCTTCTATAAATCAAAATATAAGTCTCCTCCCTTCCCTCTTCTTAACGATAAGGTTCAAAGTATTTGCAATGATTACTACTCTACAATCTCTTTTAAGCACCCTACTCTCTGATACATTCTGATAACAGGAGTTGCACATTTCTTTATCAGGACAAAAGAATTTCTAGCAGTATTATTTTTATTATTACAATCACCCCCAGTCAGTTCCACATCCATAACAGTAGGGCCTAAATAAACAAGCAATATACAGGAAGACATGGTCCCTGCCTCAAAATGTTTATGATCTAATTCAAGACAAGACACAACAAGTGAGTATAACAAATGTTCAACACAGATTCAAAATGTAAACATACGGTAGATAGGGAAATGGCCATAAATTCCTCTATCAAAGATAACACCTCTCAAAGTCTCTCACACAGTCTCTGTAACATGAAACATGTCAAGCGAAACACACATAGGGAGGGGAATGCACATGTTGGTGTTGCTGCTGAAAATTCAAGTAAAAACTAATGCAAACTAAAAACCTTTTATGTTATTTAGGAAATACAGTCAGGCCTAAGAAAATAAAATATACAAATGACTGTGATTCAAAGAGTTGGGATTTTTCTAGTGTGGACACTCATAGAAACATTTTGTAGCTGATACTAAAACAATAAATAGAAAAATGTATATGTATGCGGCTGTTTTTTAGTTTTATGTTATCTAACATAGGAAAGACATCTGGAGTGTTGGTTTTATTGTTCGTTTATTGCTTTATTGTTTTGTTTAAAAAGGTAATATTGTCTCCTTTGGATCTGGCAGTGACTATAAGCATAACAAACTGTGATCCTGTGATTAGAACAGTGAAGCTGGATGCATGCAGGATCTCGGGAAGGACACTCCTGAACTTGTCCATATCCAGAGCTGTTTTGGGGCCATGCCCCAAGTCAGACCCATGGGTGATGCCAAGAGCAAGCACCTAAGCTCTCTCCAACCACCCTCAGACCTAGACTTAGCACCCAGATATGTTCAGATGGTGAGTCCACAACCAGGTCCCTATTCCATCCAGGGCCTCTGAAAGTGGGCACTGCACACCTTATAAATGTTTCTAGCTATACGTCAAGACATTTGCTGCAATGAAACTCAAAGGTCATCTCCTAAATTGGCCTCAGTAAACAAGCTCAGGGGATGTCGCTGTAGGTACAGTACTTTGCTCCGACAGAGTATTTGGGCCATATGCTTCTGTGTGAGTCACCTTTGAAGGTCTTGGAATAGCTGGTTGTTCTGTGATCAGCCTTCCCTCTCCTCCTTCCCCTTGTCTGGTGAAAAATCATAAGCCTCAAAATCAATAATTACAGAGTCAGCTTTACCAACAGGTAATAGTCAGGCACACAGGTTCAAAATGTAAACATAATATAGGAAGCAAAGCAGCTGTAAATTTATCTCTTGAAGATAACACCTCTCAAAGTCCCTTTTGCAGACTTAATAAAATAAAACACGCTGAACGCTGAAGGGATTGCATAGCAGCCTAAACAGCACACTGGAAATATCCAGGCTGCCTGGGCTTAGCTCTGACAACCGGCAGGCTTTCCTTGGACCTTCCCCCTCCCAAATTAGCTAGAGTGAGCCCCACACCGCTTCCAGTGAGAGCTCACTTAGCTGAGCCCCGAGATGCATGGTCTTTCTTGGGCTGGATATTGAGATTACAGATTCTGCAGCTTTTTTACTGCAGGGATTATTTCTGCTCTTGGGATGGACTAAATTTCCCCTCTGCTGTTACCGGGCGCTCTGCTGTGAGGCAATTCTTTGCTCAGCTTCTCTCACCTGCCTGCTAGCAGCCTTTACCGCACAGTGTTTCATATATAGATATAAAACCCCGCTGTGCAAAATACTCTATTCATCCAGGCACTTGCATGCTATTTGTTATTGATAAATATCAATATTATCATCATTAGCAGAGCAGAAAAATTACCATTATTATCTATTTAACTGGCTGCTCGTACAAAGGGGGTTGATTTGTTGGTTCGGGGTTTTTTTCTTTTTTTTTTTCTGGTTTTGAACTTTATTATGAAAAGACTGTGCAGGAAATAAGGAAGAAAAGGGAGCACTCTACCATATGAAAAACCACATTCAGTGTCTACAAACAAATTAAAATCAGATATGGAAAGAAGTAGCTCCCACAAGAGAGGATTAATGAACATGCACACTGGCCCGAGTTCTGCCCTTAGGTGAAATCAATGAAAAAAAGCAAGTGCATATTTTTGGCCCATTACATCTTTTCTTACAATGTTTTCTTAATATAAACCCAAATCCAGGGACCAGATCAACTCCAAAATATCTCAAGTTTTCTCTTGAGCAATATGAAATCTTATGGAAAATGATTTCTAATATCTCAGAAAACAGAACACATTCAGTACAACTGGGAACACGCTTATTTCACACAAATGAAAGAAATAATCCTGCTCATTCTAATTGGAGAATATTTTTCTGGGGCAGTGATTTTGTCAGCTGTAAAAATGATTAATGCTGTAATTCAGCAGGATACTTAAGCACATGTTCAGTCAATTCCTATTCAGCAAAGCATTTAAGTACTTAACTTTACGCACATGCTCAGGAATTTCAGCATGTGCTTATGGTCCAGATATGGAAGCGTACAGCATCAAATGACACAGAGCGGTACCGAGCAGGTTTCCAGCCATTGCCCAGCACTCAGTGTATGACATGCTGACTGCAGCGGCATTTTGGCATCTCCTTTTATCTTGCCATGGGATGCTCTACGTGCCCTATTAAATAAGGTTTGACTATGGAATAGAGCCTAAGGCAATTTTTTGTTATAGACCTAATACATAAGAGTTTTCATCACCAGTGACCACAAAGACAGCCCAGTCTGCTTGCTAAGGGGATATTTTCACATCCAGCTGCATTCTGCTTAAAAGCAGCATCAAGGTGGAGGCAGAGGTAAGTTTGTCATGCTGCACCTCTCAGCCTCCCTCCTCTTGAACACACAGCCGGGCGACTTGCCTCCCCACTTGCACAATCCCAGTTCCTTTCCATGCTGACTGCCGAGATGGTGGCAGCTTTGTTGGAGTCCTGCAGCAGGCACAGCCTGGGCAGGCAGGATGCATGTGGTTGGGAGAGGCTGGGGGAGGAGAGCGGATCACACATGCTGCAAGCACAGGCACGAGGAAACACATTTCTCCCTCTTACTAGGGGACATGTGCAGACACAGGCCTGTGGCTGCAATGACAATGTGATATAAAACAACAGGATTTGCGCATCCTCTATGGAAAGATACTGTTTGAGGAGTGCATGGCAAGCAGTGAGAGCAGTGGAGGGGCTGCTGTCACTGGAGGAGAGGAAAATCTCCACCAGTGATGATGGAGAGTGGGGGCAGAAAGACAGAGCTGGAGAAGGATGACCAAGCATATCATTAAGCAAACAAAAACCTCTGGACCGTCCAGAAAGAGCTAGAGCAGGGACAAATCTACTATTTGCTAAACTGATTGATGGTGCTTACCATCTTGTCCAGATGTCCAGATGATCATAACGTTCCCACATCTAACCAGATGGATCCAAATGTTTCACTGTATTTTTTTTTCTTAAACTGATACATGGGGTTCAGTTTTCTTCAACTGATACACGGGGTTCAAAAACAGGTGTCCGTGGTGCAAAAAAGTAACTATCTTCAGTCTTCAACTGAAAATCAGTCAATGCAGAGAGGGCAGCAGCAAACTGCATAAGAGAAAAAGAAGTCTTTTTAGAAAGATAAGTAGTTTTTACAAAAGCATGAGAGAAAAATATATAGTGATCACCATAAAAACTTTAGCATGGGAAGTCCGGAAGCAGACTGATGTTTTGTTACAGGGTGGGGTTTTTTTTTTCCCCCGTTGTTCAGACATCTGTTGAAATCAGAGCTGGACAAATACTTTCGATTAAAGTTATACAGTCTAAGCATTTCACCAATCTTTATGAATTTTTGAGGAACAGTAATTCCAAATGGTACCCAGTTTTCTCTTAAACTGTGCATACCCACATGTATATGATTGGAAGTCATCTAATTTCTTAGAACATGTATGAAAACAGGTCACTGATGATGTCTCTAACCTTACTGGGAGCAGAGTTGTAGAAATCTGTAAACACACAAATATATGTGAGGTTATCAGTCAGTAAGATGCTATAAACTCTGTAGGCAAATTTCTTACAATTGAAGCCACAACCCTTTAGTGAAGACAAAACTGCACTTCTCTGACATGATGGACTTATCTCAGAGTGGCTAACAGGTCCTAAAAATAATGCTTTGGATTAGGAGTACAATTCAGCTTTAGCTTTTTAATAAAAACAAGAAAAATAGCACCTGTAAGTAACTCAGAGAAAATGCAGCATGAAATTTAATGCAGGAGACTTTTGGCATGAAAAGCTGAGCTACATATTCAGGATGGGTGGCCCAAATACAGATGCACATAGAAATATTTGTCTTTGACATGCCTGATGGAACACCAGGAATGAATAATTTCCCAGTACCTGAGGAAAAAAAAAAAAAAAAAAGATGCAAACTGCCTGGTTTTAAGGGAGCAGCTACAGATTAATAAAGATAAGAGTGTGATTGTGATAGAAACTTTATGAAATACCAAAACTCTATCCTATAAATGGTGTCTAATCTAAACCATGGAACAGCTCAGTTTGTCTCTTCCTTCCCCCAACACGGAAAATAAAAATACTATTTCACAGGGGACAAAAGGGTCATAGCCATATTTTTAGTAGTCCTGGCCAAACTTCGCAAATAACTTCAGGAAATATTTTTTACTTGGATTTTCAACGAGAACCTCTCAATATGTTATTTGGAAGCCCTATATCATGCAGAAACAGATCTAAAACTCTTTCAGGATGATAGTCATATAAATCAGAAAACATTGTAAATATATAAAATTAGTCTTCTATAGGGCAGTTTTTCATCTTTTCACCAAAAAAAATGTCATTCAGCACAAAACCCCAAATTATTTATTGAAGTCAATCACTGAACTGGAAAAAAAAAATTGAACACTTTTATTAAAAAGAGTAAGAATAAATTAAATAGGAAAAATATACAGTCCAAGGTATTTCAGAAGGGATGGGATGGTCACTACCAAGGAAAGCAACAAAGATCATGGATACAAGACGAGAAAGCAGGGCACAGTAGATCAGAAGAGAGATGGGAGGAAGGTCTGTGGGACAACAGTGGAGAAGAGAGTTTCCTAGAGGGAAAAGGCACAACAAAACTTCTTTGTTTCAATTTGATTTTAAAACCACCATCACGTCTGGGTCACAAGTTAGCACACCCTTGCAACTCAAACTGGCTCTACAAGTTTTTCACTTCTTTAGACTGAGTTACTGTGTGGTACTTTAAAACCAGTTTTTCCTGCGGTCAACAAAAAGTCAATGAAAAAGAACAATAGAGCTCCAATTGCATTTTTGTTCTGCAGTTGATAACATTGCTTGAATACATTTGCACAGAATCATTTCTGGTATACTTCTCTGTTCATACATGCTTTCAAGTTAATGATAAAAAACTACATCATTAATGGACCTACTAGCAATAGTCCAGTTCTTCGTGATTATTATTATTTTATTACTCTTCCTAATTTAAATTTGGAATTAATTTGGTTTCTTTTAGAAATCAAGTCAGGGCAATTTCAAGTATATCCAAAACCTACTTTAACTGGAGATACCTGCCTGAGGTCACATAGGCAAGAGGATTGCTAAAAAGAGATTTTTGCAGGAGAACAATTCATGTCAGAGATTCAGAACACTGAATTAATTTTCATGATGTTGATTGTACTTGTAGTTAACCAGTTTCTTAAGAATACCAATAAGTCTTCTTGCCCCTTTCCATCCTGCAAGCTGACCCAGGTGAACCAACCTGAGGAGTTTGCACAGATTGTTTGCAGAAATGTTGGTTTAATAGACTGATTAATATAGACAGGAACTTTCCAGAGCCCACAAAAACACACAAGTCTCTAATAAGTTCCATTAAAACTTAAGAAACTTTTCTTCTCCTCTCATACTTGTTATCCCTGTGTGTCCATCATTCATTTCTTCCTTGCCCAGTGCCGGGAATGCCTTCCACTCTCTCTCTCATTCTGCACTTCATGACTATATGCCAAAGTTGCAAGGCTTCATACAACACTTGAATTTTTAGCACTTAGCTGCTCATTGTATTTTCTGAGCAAGATAGCATCTTTTTCTGGAGTTTTGATATGGGTTTGTTATTATAGCCAAACTGATGAACATGGATAGGATTGGTGGAATCACCTGAGAATAACACAGACTGTAATTTTTGGCATTTGCTTTAATTGAGCAGTTATTTACAGGTATTTTTTCCATTAGGAGCTAGCTGCGAGTACACCTGCAACATTAGCAGATATATGGCTTACTTGCTGTGCCAGTTACAGGAGGTAGCACTTAAACAGTGAAACACAGCAGTTTTCGCTTGTTTGTACCTATTTCCCCACTTATTTCCCACCAGTCCCAACTGGTTTAGTAGCCCTCTCACATTTAATACTCTTACAATTAATTCCATTCCAATCAAGTGATCCTTACAAAGCCACTGTCAAGGATCATTATCCTAGTTCTCCATATTTATATACAGATTGAGAACCAAACAGAAAGCTTGGGTTCTCTGCCTGAAATCCCAGCACAATTTAAGGTCCCTTTGAACTGCCAGGCTGTCAGTGTCAGACTCTATACAGACACTAAGGGGTTAGGGGTGCGAGGAGCCCTCTGAGGGTCCCACTCTGGCAGGGGCCGCCATGGCAGGCCTCCAGCATTGGCAGGTCCTGCACCTTGGTGGTGGGAGCAGAGAAAGGGCTCTTTCTCTTCTACACACATCTTTCATGGAGATGTAGGGCAGTTCGCAGTCAGCCCAATGTGAAAACATAAAAATTGTCATGCAGGAACCCACTCTTATTCCCTAAATTGGGATCAGGACACAGAGCCCTGTAGGATTCTTCCCTTTAAAAAAAATTGTTTTGCTCAATAATATTTTAATTTATCTCTTCCCCACTTCAAAGTCTGAGGAGTCCTATTGGCCACTCTACACATTAAAACTCAGGAACCCCCTTCTCCTCTCTGCCCTCTCAACTGCCACTGTCCGAAACAATCTCCCGGAGGATAAATTCTTCAAGAATAACAGACTTTGAAAAGGCCATGAAGATAAAACTTTGTAAAGAAGGAAGGAAAACCAACAATGGGAAACTGCCCTATCTAGGTTAAATACATATTTTGGTATACATACTATTTACGCAATAGAGCCTAATGGCTTCTTCAAAAGCCATTAAGGTGTATTAAGTAAATACATAATTTGGTACATGAGCTAATTTTGAAAGCACATTATTCTGTTTACAATACATTCTTTCAGGTCTGAAATCTACTCTTCTGAAGTGCCTGAAGAGTGACTCACAAATGGATCCTTAATCCACAGCAAGGAAATCACCTCCTAAAACCAGACCGACTGTCTTAAAGTTTACATAGATAGTTGGAAAGAAAAGAGAAAAGAATCCAAATGAAATATTAACCAGCTGAGTGCTCTCCAGTGTACTGAGTCTATGGGATAAAACATACCACCAGGGATACTCTATCCACTTAATACAGAACATGCCATCTGAAATACCACTGCATGTGAGATCCACATGTGAGGGTCTGCACTCAGAGGCGGCAGGAGAAGGGTTAGAGGAATGCTGCCTTTCACTGTGAAGTAAAATAAATGAAATGAAGAGTGATGTTTCAGGAAAGATCTATTTTGTATTGCATAGTATGCGAGTTAATGTAATAAATGACAACAGTAATTCCTTTCTAAGGATTCATCCAAATTAAGTCTGCAGATCCAAATACTCAGATTTTTAAAAAGTTTGGGTCTAGGTCTGAATTTTTCAGTTTAGGTCATCTGTAATAGCAGTAAACATACTGCTTGCCTCTTTCACAGAGGATTGTGTAGCAATGCTGAGATCTTCATGAACCTCCTAACTTTCTTTAGATGAGACACAAATATCCTTTCTTCTTACGGTGCACATTTTGCAGCAGGAATTCTCATTTCATGATGAGTGTGCACATCATTACAAACATACAACTTGGCCCAATCCCCAGCTGTGCCAAATGATTTAAATGTCAAATAAAAATAAGGATAATCCACATGCGTTTCTGAGGGAGGTTATGGACTTCCTTCCACTGATGGCAGCACACATGGCAGTAGATTGTAGACTGAAGAATGATTAACTAATCAATTTGCATTTTATGACAGAGGGGAGCAATATTTGGTTTTGAAAGTTGTGATGCGGCCTGAGATAAAATTTTAACTTCCTGCTCTATCTGAGCACAGGTTTGGGAGCCAGGAAGTTCTGTGCTCCAAATCCAATTATCCAGAAATATTGACCTGTTCTCTTATACAGATGACTAGCTATTTATCCTAAAACTTATCATAGTAATGTCTGATATACAGAAGTACTATTTTTCCCATTCTACAGATGGGGAACTGAAATAGAAGGAGATTAAATAACTTGCATTAAGTCACATAGGAAGTTGTTAGAGGATCTGGGGACCAGATTACCTCAATTTTGCCTCAATACCTTGATTACAGGGCATTCCTCAGAAAGGCCATGCCAGTAACAAAACAGCGTATTAAACCAGATGTGATTAAACTCAATATAAATGATACATACTAATAAAACAGATTTCTTTGTCTGAAAAACAGGAGAAATTTAAGACAAGGAATGGGGTAGGAGGCCTAGATTGAAGGAATAATATTCAATGTTAAGAAAATGAAGTCATAAAATCTTTGTCAAGCATTGCTCAACTCTTCAAACCATATGGAGCATGACTGCTGGGCTTCATATAATGCCCCAAATGTTTTTCATTTTCTATTCCACCGTTCACAGCAAAGGCACAGTGCTGTAATCCCGTCCTTCCGTTAACTACCAATTGTTTCTTTTGCCAACCTTTTTGCTTTAAATATCATTTTTTATGAAGGATAATGTTATATAGTGGAAAACTGTAAAAATTTTATGGATAGCCTTGGTGCTGAGAAAATGCATTCTTTCAACAGTTTTATTATATATATATTTTTTTGTCCATTACACATTTACAGGGTTTTCTCCATTGTATATATGTGTGTTTTATAGTTCATTCTAGACAAAAGGCATTATGTTAACAGTCCTATCATTTAGAACTTTAATTCACTATTATGTTTTTACCTTTTTGTGGAAAGAATGGTATTATTTTTTTCCTTCTTGGTAGTGCCCACTGTTGTTAATAAGAATAATGGGTGATCCTAAAAAGGGTTAGGTGTGAATAACCACTCAATGGTTCAAATGTGTCTCTGAGCCACAAGTGTGGAGAACCAGCTCCCAACACATCAGATGAGATGATTTAACTCCAGTATAAGGCAGGCTTACATATTATGTGCCCTCAGTCAAATGTTAACCAGTCTCCCAGTCTCTGTGCTTCCCCCATGTCGTTTCAAGCATCTGTTAACCAACTCTAGCTCTTATGACACTCATTCACAGGTAAATCGAGAAGAAACATGCTCACCTCAAAGGAATGAAATACATTTACTTCAACTTTAAGAGACGCCTATAAACTCTTTTGACATTCCTTCCTAATAACCAGCCCAGTCCACTCTTTTAAAGATTGACATTTCTTTGCTCTACATCAGGCCTCAAGCCTTTAAATGTCAGCCTGGACTCCAAAGTTCTACTTAAAATCTCTTCTGGTTCACAAGCACCCCACTGCAACCTCTACCTTTCTTTGAAGCTGAACATTAAGGCACAGCTGAGCCTCCGGTGCCACTTCTCTTTCCTGCTTGCTCTGTTGAACAGTCCAGTCCAATGCAACATGAGCCCATGGAGGATTTGACACTGGTAACAGAGCAACGTAGCCCAGAGACAGCTAGGTTACTACAGCTAGAGTGAAGCCAGAAGATGAGAAACTGAGACAGCAGAGGGTCAAGAATGCCAATCAGAGAGCATGACCTCCTGAAAGCCTCCTGTTATTTGAGTTCTTCAGCCAAATGGTTTTGAAACTTTTACAGTGATTAATGGGGTCCAATTTGAGAAGAAAATTAAGAGCAAGTTTCTTTTTATGGTATGGGATTTTGATATGATATGGTCCTTAAGTTTTCAAGCAGCTAATCACATTCACAAGTAATTAAATACTGCAACTTGTCTTCTTTCTTTTCACCATAAATTGGTATTTGTAGCAACACAGAACAACTGCTATACTTATATGGTTGTGAGTTATTTTTAGCTCCATTGTTCATTGTCTTTCATACATGCTACTTAATGGGCACCTTCTTTCCCCCTCTAGCAGCAAGACAGTCCATGCAAAATAGTAATGGCAGATGAATCCTTTTTTTCCTTTTTTTTTTTCATGAACATCTTAAGGGAAGCAGAGGACTTTCTGATCATAAAAAACACAAAACCTTAGAAGCAAAATATAATGGAATCCAAACAGTAGACTAATAAACACAAGAATCATACATTCATAAGAGCGTTGATACATTTTATTTGAGACTAGTTAGCTTGAATTATTTAGGCAATGGTCTGAAGAAAAAAATTTTCATCAGCCCAGAGTATGAATTCATACACATAACCTTAAAAATCACTCACAGAAATCTGTGAAAACAATTTTTACTGTCTCACAGCTCAAAACATTGCATTATTGACTGCCAGCATCTCTTCTGCTACCAGACATTGAGGCAAGGAAAAGAAGCTTGTCCAGACTCATGAACAATCTTAGTGACCAGTTGCTATATTTTCCCTACTAGCCAGAATTACCTTTAACCACTTAAGTTATCTATGTCCTTCAGTAATTATTCCCACTAGCTGCCTCTGCAGCTCTGCTTTTATGTGTTGAGTCACTCCAGCTTTCTGGAGTGTTTCTGTAACTTCAGAAAGGGTGAAGGATGTCCTGAATCCAGATAGGGTCTTTATCACAACGATATTCTCTTCCATCTTCCTTTTTCACCTTAGTGCTGAAGGCTTTATAAGGATGAGTGCTTCAGTAGTGATCCACTGGGGATCTTCACAAGTGGACATACGTCTTATCTTCACCACCTTTGTAACTTAGTAGTTTGGAACAGAAGCATGCAAAGATATTATGAAATGGATGTAAACCAAACTCAGCATGTTCCGCTCCAACCCTCTGGTTCTTCAAGAGACACCAACAGTGTTTCTGCGCCTATGGACTGATGATCTTCCACCCCTCACAGGAGGGAATCAAGCCCCTGCTTCCAGGAGCACACAATACAATGTCAGACTCCACCAGAGCAAGCACTGGGCCTGGAGAAGGATAATGCAGCAACTCAGAAGATTGTGTTAAATTCCTTTCTCATTTAAATATGTCCTCCGTGACAATTGTTCTATTTGGTTTGTGCAAGCAGGAGCTATACCTTATGATGTTATATGGGGACCATGCTGCCTGATAACGAGTTTCAGAAAGTTTCAACCTCTACTAGAATAAGTTGACCATACAAGACTCAAACACAGATGTGGGAGGCCTCAATCAGATTTCCTACCTCGAGGTGGCTAAATCATCAAGAAGAATTTCACATAATAATTAAAGTAAATGTAGCAGGATATTTGCAAAGGGAAAACCCTGAATTTCCGTTTGCACAAGAAAAGACTTGCACTACTCAAGTCAGACTCTAGTTATGTGTTCACATCATTGAAATAACAGGAGTTATAAAATGTGACTACTCATAGCAAACTGTTCTCAAATAACCTACAAGCCAGATCAGAAATTATTTAACTAATAATTTAAAATGACAAACAGAACCAAAAAAAAAAAAAAAAATCCAGCAGAGTATTTGCAGACCATTCATAAACAGGAGAAAGAGATTAAATGTCACATAAATGATTCATTATGGATTATTCATTCAGCCTATGTGTGAACATGTGACCAGAGAAAACCAGTTATACCCATTCCCTACTTTTTTGCTTTAAATGAGCATGCTCAGTATAGGCTATTGTTTAGCTGGGTTACAGAAGCATTTCATAAGAAGGGCTTCCCCATTTATCACTAAAAAAAAAATAGAATTTAAAAAAAAAGTGAGGACAACGACCCTTCTGGAGTCTGAGTGCATATGTTCAAAGTAACTGTGCTGTATAAGCCAACAGAAAATTGGCCCCCAAAATGACTTATAAAGGGATTTTGTAAGACATGAACAGAACAGCATGGGCTCTGGCTAGGCAAAGAATTCAGAGTTGTAATAGAAAACATTTATTTGGCTACAGCTAAACATCCCAACACATGTTAGCATTTGCTGCCAATATGCTTCCTAATTAAGAACAACATAAAATCATAGGAAATCCTGTATCCCTGTCTTCATGCACTTTCCTTGTATCTTTGGTGTCCTGGCTCTGTTTCTCAAGTATAGCCTGCACAAGAGAAAGGTTAATTCAAAAGTAATGTTTTGCCAGCCATTAACTGTGTTGTCATTAACAAGATTAATGTACATTCCACTATGCATCACCAAGTGCATTCCCCCTCCTGCCCCCACCCACCCTTTAAACAACTGCTCCTATTAAAACCTAATGAGCACAGCACAATTTAAAGAATAGCACCATTTCTGCTGGGCAAAGTATCGTCTGTAAACCATATAAAGCTGCAGGATTATTATGGATCTAATTGAAGGGCAGCTGAAAAAAAAAAATCTGTTCTCTCTTGGACTATGAAGTCTTGGCCATGTTTATATATTTTATCACAATGAACAGATTTCAAGACGAAGGACAGACTAGTATCTGTTTTTCTTCCTAGCCTGCTCTTCCTTCAATCTCTACTCTTTCTTCATCTGAAACCATTCAGAGATTCCTGCAACGCACAGTCCCACACCCAGGTTACCTCCAACTCATCATCCAGTGATTACTGCACAGATAAACAGTTGACTGGATCCTTCTAAACAACCATGAGATACATTTTTTTATAAGCTGCTCTTAGAGGACCTTCATTCATCAGCATGGATGGAGCCTGGACTCACTTGACCAGCCTAACTCACTGTGTTTTTTTCAGCGGAAGAAGTAAACAAATTACTGGACAATTATACAGAGTGCTCCTCCTTCATTTTCATATTAAAGTGGCCACCAGTTTGGAGATCAAGAGATCAGTCATGAGACACTTCCAGTTTTTCATCAGGTTCTTGAGAAATTTCAGAATTATTTATTTTATTTCCAGAAAAGCCATACGCTCTGCCCTGTTCTTTTCCTGCTTGGTTGTTTTACACTTCTGCTCCCCCCTAACTTTTTTTTTTTTTTTTAATCTATTTATTGCCTCTTTTTCTTGGCTCATTCTCACTTTCCATTTTTCATTATTAGTTCTTTATGATCTTCTGTTTCCTTTTTTTTTTTCTCTGTCATGGCTGCTCTCCCAGTTGTTCTCCTCTGGGGCCCTGAGTTTCCCTTAGCTAATGAAACAAGAGCTGCCTACCTCCCTTGCTTTTGCAATCCAGCTGTTTCCTTTTTAAAATATAAACTCATCTTTATTCAGTGAAGTTCCTGTGCGGGGTCTGATCCTTTAACAGGCGATTGCATTTTGTGACAGTGAGAGGGAGGGAAAAAATAAACTTTGCTGGAGGAAAAGCCCTTTGGTTAGAAATCCAATCAGCTTGCTCTTGAAAGGCAGAGACTTCACCAGCAAAACTGGGTCGTTATTTTACTTAGCACCTCTTGGCACCTTGACATTGAAAAAGTCTCCTTGACAGTCTCCCCTCCCTTTTCCTCCTTTAGCTCCTAAAACCTCCCACCTTGAAAGCTTAACGTTTCCTGGCCTCTGTGAAAGTGTAGTCTAACTAACACCACAAACCTGGATTTTATATGATTAGTTAGTGAAAACTTGCCAACTTTAGGTGCAGCCTGCCAAGTCAAGTCAATTTACTGTGATGCTTTGACTGTGCAAGTAGGCCTTAATCCCCCTTTAATCTCCAGTGTACCCTTGACATCATGGAAATTACTTACAAAGCTAATGTCATCAGATGATCCATGTTAGCTATTTCAGTGAATGTTCTTCTGCACAATAGAGCAGGTTTACCTTGTAAGACACAGGCCCCAAAATATTTTCGCTTAATGAGCCCAGCAGATATCATCTTACAAATGGGGAATGAAACTCCTTCTTCTGCACTATAACTCCCCAGGCCTCATGTGACTTGGAATTTACATGCTAGCCAAGCATCAGGTCAGTGTATTTTATTTCATGTCTGATTGATTGGATAAAGAGATTTACATAGTAGCCACAACAGCTATGAGTTATTAGGAAGGCAAGTTTCCCTTTTCAACTCTGCAAGGCCCTTCCTGTGCTGAAAACGTTTGGCCAACATAAAAATTTCTACAAGAATTGTTTTTGATAGCATGCTCAGCCATCAAGAGCTTAAAGGAAATAGAAAAATAATGCTGTGTTGTGCATGTGGTGACCAAGGGGAACATTAGCATGTCTAACAGCAAGGAGGTAACTGTTATTATTTATTGATTTAATAATAAGGACTTACATTTATATAGTACCCTTTATCTCAAAATGAGCCAAAGTGCTTCATACACCAAAAAAAATGATGTGCAACCTACGTAAAAGTATCATTTCAGCCATTACAGGAGAGTTGCCAGTGCTGGAAGAGGGACAGGACACACAGCAATCTCCTGGGCAGCCTGCGCTAAAGATAAGATCAGGGTTTAAGACAGGAAGTGAAAGGAATACTATATCCCCTCACATCTATAGGATGAGCTCATGATTTGGAGAGGAGCAAGGTCATTGGGGTCAGCTATCTTCTGCAAAAGAAAGAAAGCCTAGAGGACTTATTTCAAAGGTCTGCAGAGGTGAAGTTTGCTCCTGTGTCAGAAGGGTAGTGCTCTGCATAGACAGTTTGTGATTAAGGAGTGACTCATTAGTGTCTTAGAGGGAAGAGGAGCACTTATGAATGCTCCTTCCTGGATCACTTAAGAGGCTTTTAGGAGTGTCTCATCCCAGGACCGTTCTTCTTCCTCATTTAGGTTTGCCCTTTGGAAGCCAAGGAGATGTCTAACATTCATTTGCACGGGAACAGGACCAGATACTTCACTTGTGATACAAGATGAGAAAATAACACACAGCAGAACATCTATGAGCAGCCAGACCCTGAGAAAAAAACACATACATCTATCAAAATGGAGGTGTAAAAGATGATACGTGCTCTGTATCTGTCTACAAAGCTGCTTATTCACTTGTAAAGTGCAAAATTGGATGTGCAATACCAGTATTTACATATGCCTCTGGCCCATTTGGGAAAAAAATGCCAACTTTTCTTCAACATATGTCTCCAGTCAACTAAAACTTTGCTCACTGTGAGAGATTACTTTTCTTCTCCAGTCCCTGGGACAGAAAGTGACAGTTCCATGTCAAAGGACCTTACAACATTTGAAGAAGAGAACAAGATACGAATCCAGATTCAAAGTTTACATGTGAATAGGTGTCTCCATTGATAGAGCTAATCCATGTCAGGTTGTGAGAGAAAGGGGAAGTAAAAATTAACCTGAGCAACAAAAACTAAGTGGGAGTTTAATTAGGAAGATAAAGTGGAGCCACCCTATTTGAGATTTAGCTAAAACACTGATCTAGCTGCCTCCCAAGCTCTCACAGCAATTTTTAACTAACAGATGCAGTCAAGCTTTCAGTTTTATATTGCTGTCATAACTCATGATACACAATCTTGGGCTGTTTTCAGAAGGTCCGTAGAACGAGGCCAGCTTGCGATTTCATACCGGGGGGCTGCAGCGCAGCTCTGCTGCCAGCACCTGTGCCCGACATCTGATCTTAGGGCTGGAGCACATCCTCTCCCCCCTCTTCCCTCTGCGGGACTGGCTATGCCAAGCCAGCGAAGAAGCATTCCAGCAGATTATGAAGTACAACTATCTTGGCCCTCGCAGCTCAGAAGAAACTGGACCTAATAGGAATTTCACACGCCATTCTCATGGATCTAAAGCAAGCTATATGGGTAGGTCTGTAAGGCAGTTTCTGTCCATGTGCTCATCTGTGACCATGAGACACATGGATCCCTAAATGCTATGATTAGGTCAAGGATAATGGCAGGGACAACTGCTGCGTTGAAACATGGGATCAATGAAATGAACACATTCTTAGAAAAGGTGGCAAAGACGTAAATGGGAGTCACTGATGCTTCCAGAGAATGGCTTGGATTACCGAATTCATAGAGGGAAGAGTGTACCAAATATGAGGGAGAGAGGCAATGTGAAAACACATCGTCTCAAGTACTGCCTTAGGAATATTGAGGCCTCCTAAACAAAGACTCTTATCTCTGAGCCAGGCATTTGGATAGAGGGAAGTATGATCCTAACTCTAAGCTTCCGCAACTCTAATCCTCCTGGGACAGTGACAGGAACGAAACAGTCTGTTCAGAAATCCCTCAACACTGTCACTCTTTTTATAGATATCAAAGCGATGGAATGAAGAATGGAAAAGCACTCTGCTGTCAGAAAGTGCACAGGAGGGGTCATGACAGATCAGGTGATTGAAAAGAAAAATATAAAATTCAACTTCTCCTGAACTGTAAAGGGGGTGGGGTGGGGGGGGGGGGGGGTGTGGAAGCTTACCACCCCCTCCCAACTGAAGGATCCAAAAAGGGTTCCCTTTAGTCAGGGTTTCTTCCCAGAAAACTTTATTACAGACTTCCCACAAAAATTCAGCAGCTGTTTTAAATGGAATGAGTGGGCATTTCCCATCAGTTTTGGAGGTCAGTGCTCTGACTCCTGCCTGTCAGGAAGGTGTGCTAAATGTAGTTAGGGCCAGTCCAACGAAAGGTATTCAGGCTCCTCACTCCTACTGAAGTGCCTAAATATCTTTGTGGATATGGCCTTTAATCTTTGCATGAGCTGCGTTCCCAGCAGAGAAATCTGAGTCCTCTAGACAAGATCTTCACTTCTGCCTGATCCAGGGTAATTCTAAGGATTACTACTCAGAATACTGGGAGAATGGGTTGTCATGCTGTTTTCAGGCAGACAGCACTTTAAAATACCCAGCTAACACTAGATACACACTGGGCTCCAGTGCCAAGCTAAAGGACAGGAATTGCAGTGAAATCCTATTAACTAAGGGCATTACAGTCATTAAATGAACCACTGAATGCAATGTTGTGTTGAGGAACAAGGGGAAGGAGATAAAGAAGGAAATACATCTCATGAGGGAAGAGAATTCCCTGTCCTCTCAAAGGTAAACTTCGAGCTTCGGTGACATCTAGCAGAAGTTTCAGAAGCTAGACATACAAGAAATGACACGTGCTACTTTTTTTAATCTCTTTTTTTTAGTGCAAGACTTCATGCTTGGTCTTGTTTGCAACCTTGATACTTTATGTTCCCTTGTGCCCTTTAATGCTAAGGGTACTGATAGGCTTTATAGTAATGTAAACAGAGAGCATTCCACCTGCATCCGCCAAAGCATTTAAAGATTCTATTAATCTGATGTCTTAATTGTTTTTGAGATTAGGAAACAGCAGAGCCTTTGTTCCCACAGCCTAGGTGCTCTCCGAGAGAAGTGGCAGGGGTTGTTTGGTTTTTGTATATTGAGGTTGTTGATATGACAGGGAAAAGAGCATGACTCAGTGTAGGTGATTCATAAGGGTCACCAAGTAGAAGCCCATTTCTTTGAAAGTTCATGATGTTTTACAGATCAGGAATAAAAATGCTCTACTGGGTTGTCCCTGCACAGTAGCTTTGTGGCCACAGTGCTCCTGTTCCACCTGTCTATCTGTTGTTGTCAGCCAAAAGTAGAAATTAAGTTTGCTCACATCTCAGGGCTGCTATATTAGGAGCAAAGGACCTCACCTCCTGGATCTTACACCAAGTGAAGTAGGACATTCAAACTGATTATGGCTCTCTAATGTCAAGACAGGGTTGGAGTGGGATGAGAATTAAATTACCAGAGGGAACAAGAACAGAGAAGGATCAAAAACAGAGAAAGAAATAGTGTTGGGAGGAAAATGGAAACAAAAGCAGGAAAAAGTAGGCTACCAAATTGTCTCCACTGGGCTGTTCAGGCAAGAAGGCTAGAAATTAGTGAACAAGATAGTCCATAGCCACTAGGTAAGCAGTGTCCCTGCTGTTCACCGTAAATGTACTGAAACAAGCACTAAGAACAAGACATGGTAAAATTGTTACCCAACTTGGGCAATGCCCTGCTCAGGCCAGAAGAGAACATGGTGGAGATACAGAACTCCAAAGAGAAGCAGTAATAATATCTAAGCATCTGTAAAACATTTCATGGGGAGGTATCTAGCAGCATAGCTCGGATAAATCAGCAATGATTTGTCCTTAAGTCTGAGGTGATAGAGATGGGTCCTGGGTCAGAATGAAGAAGTAGACTTTCCAGATATCACCTGGAAAGATCAAATAGTACAAGATCAGATCTGGCTGCTCTATGGACACCACCTGATTTGTAAATGTATCTGGGAGCTCCAGGATAGTCCCTCCTTTTACCATGCTTGTCTTTTTCTATGAAATCCAAGGTGAATTATTTCATATCCAGGATAGACCAAGCTAACAACATTTTGAGTGTCACTTACCATGTATGCATGAGCACCTGCTGGGGTTTGTTGCTAGAAATGCCTCTGAGCCATTATCCAGCCACAGGAGTTTTACAGCAGAGCAGACACTTTATGGAATGGCATAGCTAACTCACCCTGTAGACTTTCTAGTAGCAATAGATTTTTTTTTTCTTCACTTGAGACGCCTATGAGCTTATTTACAGAGTCAATTAACAAAAGATAACCTCCCATTGTGCAATCATCAATAAATCAATTCTGTTAATACTATCTTGGAATGTCCTCCACTATTTACTTTAGTATTGTTGACTCTCGGCACTTAAGAAAGCCAGCACCTTCAAGTTTCACTTGATTATGGGTAAATGGATCTTGTAGTAGTCATTAATAAATATAAATTGTTTTGGAAAATATTTAAGTTTGTTGAATTTAACCACTTGCTGAGCATTAAAAACTACCCCATATTGACCGTGTTTGACAATTACTTCAAGAAAGGCAGTCCCACATTGTAAGATTATACTACGGCACCTATGTATTTTGTTGGCTTACTATTCTTACAGCTCCTTCCAACTGTGAAGTGTGATTATTGACATAAACATATAAGTTAAGACTTAATTAAACCATCCACCTCAGTAAAGTGTTTTTCTATTATTTGTCAGATTCCTATCCCAAATAGTTTACTTATCCATAGGTGATGTGTTGCTACATTTACTCCCAGTGAGTAGCACTTTACTCCATGAGCAGTCCCACTGATTTCAGTTCTACAAGCATATATGATGCCACATCCATTAACGTTCATCAGTACAGAAGGGTCCGTTAGTCACGCTGAATTGTGTCTGCTTCCACAGCAGAATGATTTATATCTACGGGACTGCTCAGCATGAGCAAGGACAGTGGAATGTTTCCCTAAATAGACAATATATAGGCATAGGAATGGGGCAGGGTCATGTTAAGGAAATTCAATGCCCTCAGCTCATTCTGCAAGAATCTCCACCCAAAACTTCAACAAGAACATGCTGCTTTCAGGGTAGAATATAATTAATGACAAATGGGCAGTTTAGATTTTGTTGCAGGCTGTTTGCAATCTCAGGCAGACAACATAACCTGGTTTTGGTAGGTATGTATTTTAGGTTCTTCTTTGCACCCTTAATACAATAACAAAGATTTTTTTTTCATGGTATGGCTCCAAGACAGCCTTAAGAACTTTTAGTTTTTCAAGGACTAAAATAGAATCAGGAAAGTTGTTTAAAAAAAAGACAGCTGAACATAGCTAGTGTAATTCTGATGCCATGTTACCTTTGAGGTAAGAAATCAATTATTTCACTTATTCTTCTATTGCTTCAGAAGTCAGTAGCCTTGGCAGTAAATTGAATATTATGCTGCCGCAGACAGCATCTTCCTTGTCAAGCATCTAGTCCCATTTTTCTCTTGATGATGATTGGTGACTTTAAAACTCACATGACTTCTAGATAATAAATGAAAACTGTCATTGTTCTGGGGCTGCTGGGATTCATTTTTTTCGCTTTCCTCTGCTTTGACCTCATTGTGATGTATTGTCTACTTCAGGGTGTTTGGAAAAGTAAGGGAAATACTAGGCAAGGACTTTTAAAGAAAAAACAGACCTCTAATTAGATCCCTTCAACAGACCCTGCATTGACCCTGTTTAGACAGACATTAATGGATGGGCCTAAGTTCCATGACTGTAGTGCTGTCCTGGCCAAAACTGAGCCCAGACAGAGGCTTTTTGCTCGTGCCCAGGCTTCTTCCAATCTCATCTTCATCTTCAGCATGGGCTGCATGTCCCTGAAGTCCCCATTCTATCAGTGCTAGCAGTTGTGTGAATGCACACTCAGCAGGGTCAGCTCTTTGAACAATCTGAAAACCAACCTTATTGAGGGATAAAAAAGACAGTAGCTCTCTGTGAGGTTAATCTGGCCAGATAATTAGTTATTTATACTATACAATAGTATGTATACTATTAGTTAGGTATACTATACAATTAGAATATGTAACTAAGGCTAGAACTGCCTTTTATCAGCAGCCTACAGCTAGATTGACCATGCGCTGACCATATAACCACTCTTGTAACTATCTGCACATCTCTGCAACCCAAACATTTGATATTCATCCATTCCTTTTTCAATCAGGAAAAATTTTTGCTTAAGTAGTTTTGTACAGAGAATACCTTTGGCTCAAACCCCACACTAGACAGTCTCTGAACTTCAGGAAATTTCAGTTCTTGTAACTCAGTATAACTTCAAAACCCAAACTATGTTTCACTGTTCATATGCTTTTTGAGTTGCTCATCTGGGATATAAATCAGAATGAGCTTTCTGGAAGAAAGAAAATATTTTGTGTTTTTGGAGGCCTGTAGTGGAGCTGGAACTGAACCAGCTGAATATGGGGAGGCATGAGCAGAACATGACAGAGGACTGGGAACTTGCTGACAGGGCATTTTCTTTGAAGAAAAGGGCTGTGAAAGAAAGGAGTCACAGAGCTGGATGAAATGTACAATGTGAAAAACAAGAAATTCAACAGTTTAGCCATCCTACAGATCAGCCATCATCACATGTAGGTGAAAAATGCAACCATACCATGCAACAACTTTGGTTAACCTCTTAAATGAAGGAAACCATGGATACTGAATATGGTCTTTACCTCTGCTTCTATGGCTGCATAGTGACAGCTGTGAGGACATACTGGCTAAAGGAGACACAAAGTCTAGAAATTAAGTTAGAGAAGGGAATAAGCTGCTGGATCATATCTTTCCTAGTTAAAATGGGTTGGATATGTATTGCTCTTAGTTCCATAATGGTTACATTTGACTCTCTGTATTAATTCATTATAAAACAAAGATTAGAAGAAATTAAAGGAAGAATAAATCTTGTTCAAAAATAAGGGAATATGATGCAGATAAAATGTTTCTTTTAAATCTGGGAACAGAGATTATTAGTTAAGTTATATAAAAGGGCACGTAAAATGTATGTAAATGGCCATCATTTAGCATCAGTTGCTAATGATAGTTGCTAATTTTCCTTGGTGGGTAAATCAATCCCCCAGTTTTTGAAAGTCTAAGGTAGCATTGCCCACACATGAGCAAACTACTACAGCAGTAACATCTCTCTTATACCACTAGGAAGTGCTTCTGAACATGTATCTCCTCTGCTGCAATCCATATGGTATCAAGCACTCTGTTGGCTCTCCACAAATAAATAGCAAGTTAGCGCACATCCCCACGGTATGAATTTATGCTCCTGCCTTCTGAGGTCATACAAAAATAAAGCAGGAAGGTAATAATCATGGAAACAATTCTTGTGCTTTCATATATACACACACACACACATATATATGTATATGACAAAATCATGCCCTAACCACTCACCTTGTCAGCATATAGGCATTTAAAATATCTCCCACCTGCAATGCACAGAACACATGGCTGAATAACCCACTCTCCCACTGAACTAGGTGGCAAACTGAAAGATTCATTATAAATAAAAATAGTCATGGAAGCTATCAGTTCTTAATCTCTTCCTATTATATCTAGATCTTTAAACAGTGTTTCAGAAGATGATGGGACTTATGAGACAACCCCTGCCCCTTTTACTCACTCACCCAAGTGATCCCCATCCACTTGGGTACAAAATAAGTAATGCAAGCAGAATCTGTATTTAAATAATTGTGGCATAATAGAGGGAGTAAAGGCTAAGAAGGAGCTGTTCTGGTCCATTGGGTAAATATTATGATCTTTATAGTGGAAAATAAATGCCCAGCTATCTATGAAACCAATAGAGCTGTTCCAGTCTATCAAATTATAATTTGTGTTTTTAAAAAACAATTTTAAATGGAGTTGCTCTGATCTATCGAGCACATTATATAGCTTGGAAAGACACTAAATACATATTTATCTGGAAAATTTAAACAGCTCCCTATAAATAATAAGCATCTTGAGGGGGGGAAAAAAGTCCTGATTAAATATGTCATTGCTTTGCACATAAAAGCAGATGAACGCAGAACACCACTTCCCACAGGAATATTACATTTCAGCCTTGTCCCTTGTCTCACAAGCTAAGATGTGTCAAGTTAGGTCAGTCTTAGATGAGAGACCTCCAAGGAAGACCTAGTTATTGCAAGGAACGGTGCTGACAATTCTGGTTTATGCACTGTCCTCTGAGTCAGCACTGAATTCATTTTCTAGCTGAGGTGTGCTGAGTTGTTGTCTTTCAATGATATCTAAAAGAAAGTCTACCCTCTACAACTGCAGCTCATTAAGGTTTCCATGGCATGCTTTCCAAGACTGGGGTGCCAAGTCAATGTTCTGAAGAAGTTCCAACAGAAATAATTAAATTCTTTCTCAGGTCTCCCTGCAGTTTCAATCGGATGTGGTATGCTTCTTCAGTTTCTACCCTGGTGTGTAGTGTCACTATACACCATTAGACAGCTGTTGTGCTTGAACCTTGGGATAGCTCCATATCAGCGGTGGGTGACACTAATTCAGTATAACACTTATCCAACTCACAAGGCTTTTGGTGGCTTAATTAAGGTGCTGGTTGAAAGACTCTCGAAAAAGTATAGCAATTATTATTTTTCCCTTTTAGTCATATATTTACATGTTTATCAAATAAACTGTGGTATTATCTCGATAAAAAGCAGGAACACAGCATGGATAAATGGATGCAGCATCACTTGTCCACATCTCTAGGCTAAAATGGATTTGATCAAGTCCTGCCCCTCAGTCTTTGAAGATAATAATGCATGTTTTAAAGAGTATTTTTCTTTGCTTCCACAGTGCTGTAACTTCAGGTCAAAGTGTCAGAAGAGCTTGATATTCTTGTCTTTTCTCAGGTTTTGTCATACTGCTATTTAAACATAGGTTTTTGGATTTAATTTGACAATCTTTATGTAGTTGCTGGCATGGTAATTGAGTCTACTTGTCTTTTTCAGGACACCAGAAGATCTAACTAAGTCAGAATGTCTCAGTTACAGTCCAGATTTCTATTTATTACCTACCTCACCGAGAAAGACAAGGTGAGTTATCATTCAGTACAGAAAACCTGAAAGGCATTTATATGCTTGAAGTACTGTATAACCATCCTGTACTGAAGCACAGTGCTTAAGTAAACGTGTTACAGCCCAGACAAATCCCTCTGAAACAATACTATTGAGCCCAAATTGTCTATGCAACTGAGGGTAGAAATCTAGAAAGCTTACCTCCCACACAGGACCAAAACAAACCCCTTCAGAGATTATTGATACAATGGCTTATGACAGATTTCTCCTCAGCCTTACAACTTACATTCTGTATGATAAATCCGACATGAAGTGACAGTCACAGCAAGTGTTCAAGGCTGTAACTAAAAAAAAAAAAAAACTCATTTTTACTGAAGTTAGAACTCCAATGAACAAGAAAATGTGAATATATACTTATGTATATATCAAAGCTGCATTGCCATCACCATTACTTATGTCTGGGATGATACTAATATTTGAAAATATTTCAATAGGAAGCCAATTTCAGGCCTGCAAATTGTAATCACAAAGACAATATTTCAAGGCTCTTCTTAGGAAAGAATGCTAGTGGACCAAAGAAGAAGAAACCTGCCGGTTCCACTTATCTCCATAGGAGATTGGATGAGGCCATCCTACACAACAATTTAAGTGGGAAGTGTCCTCAAATTCTTTTTCATCCTGGGCTACTGCTTTTCTTTTTAAATTAGGCACATTTAGTGAGCAAAAATATACACAGAGTTTGTAATCATGGGTAAAAATTAGTGTCACTGCTTTCAGCTTTAATCCAACTGTGTCCCCAGTGTAGCCTTTAGCAATTAGTAGAATATACAGAAGACATATCTTATTTGTGCTCAGGTTAATACGGAAAAACTAGAGGGAAAAAAAAAAAAAAGATTTATCTACGGTAATTCTTCTGAAAAGCATTTTATTATGTCTGCATGATGGACCTATATTTTTTCCTGTTGTAATGTGTTTTCAAAACAAAAACGGAAACAAAGAATATCAGTGAAGATTTTTTCACTGTGCCATTTGGCTGAAACAGACTTGTACAAACGTCTGTGAATTATAAGTGGTATTTAATTTTTGTTTTTCATGTCAAAAAAATTTTAGGTAGATAAACTTAAGCTATGAAGAGTATTTTTAGATTATTAAAAAATGTTGACATTTACTGGCCAAGAGCCTGGCATGTAGTTGCAAAGGTCATCAATGAGTAAACAGACATTAATGGTTAGCTGGATAACTGGTACATAAACAGGCCATATTAATAATTAACACAGAGGAAAACTGGCAGTTTACAGCAAGCTTAGGAAAATAGCTAATAGAAATAACTTTGGAAAGGGCAAGGACCGATATTTTAAAAACATCTAAAAATTAAACCTAGAGGAGCTTAATTTTAAGGCATTCATTTCTCATTCTTTCTTCTCTCTCTCATGAACAAATTATTTTTTAATTCATGGAGAGTAAAGTTATTTGAATCGCTGAAAAAAATATTGCACAGCTGTTCATTCTGCAATTGATTCTCAGACTGATGCTGTCTTGTTGACAACTCTGAATATAAAATATTTAAAGGATTTATTTCATCCCAAAATATATCTGGTTAAAAAATTTAAAAATAAAAATAAAAGATATCTCCTCCCTTTGTTCATTACTGGAAACATATTAAAATGTATGAATATTTGGATTTAACATTCCATCAGCACTCACTAGAGCTGCCTATTGATTCTAAGCAAAATATACTTAAAATTGTCAATGGTAAAAGTTTTACCAACACCTTCTTTCTAAAATATAAAGTCTCAGCATTTCTATTCCACATTCTAAAAAGTGAGATTTTTTTCTCAATTCCTTTTGGCTTGTCAGCTCAGCAGCAGCTTTCCCGTGCAGCCCTATCTGTTTATTCCAGACCAATACCAAAATTACCATGAAGCCAGGCTTCCATCTTAGGTCCACAATTAGTCCTAGTTGATTTGACTGTAAATAGGTCCCTGGTCATTCAGGCTAGGAAATAAAGGCAGCCAGATCTGAGACTAATTGCATCTCTCGTAGCATGTTTTCATAATGCAAACTTCAATGGACACGAATCAGCTGGCTTCTTACTTTTAATTATTATTTTAACTAAAAGTGGTACAAAGTATATAGAACTGCATATTAGAAGGGAGTGAAATTTCCAATTCTTCAACAATAATCATCAGGGTACTCACATTATGAGACGATGTAGAAAAATATTTCTACAGATAAATATTACACTTTTCTAGTGTTTAAAAAAAACCACTGTTCTTGAATGTTAAGTAAAATAGTACTATCTGAACATTGAGTAAAACTGTAAAAATATCTAAGATCATCTAAAAAGTACAGTCAGAGAGCAGAGCAATAGGAGATAGGACATATTAGGGAAGCCGAAGTAGATGGAATATTTCATGGTGCAACAGAAAGGGTTTCTGATAATGGACTTGGAGAACCAGGAATCTTCTGTGGACCTACAGATGTAACATAAAATTTATGCTACACAGGCAGAAGAGCCTTTCTCCCTGACTTTTACTAAAATTTAATTTATTAAAGTTTTCTTAATGATATGCAAAAGTCACCATCTCTGTGTGCCAGCATATGGATTTTACAAATGCAGATTTATGTGTGCATATAGTTTATAGGCCGTCTCGGGCTTACAGTGCAACTCAGCCTAATGATTTGAGTAAAGAACTGAGAATTAACAACATTTTTACCATCTCATGAACATGTGACCATTTTATTTTACGGTTCCAGTTCCCTGTTTGTCAAATGCAATCTACTTCATGATACTGAAGTCTAGTTAATGATAGTGAGCTATTAATTAATCCACCACTGTTAAAATATTTCTTTTTACAGTAGAATAAGAGAAGACAAGCTGTAGATACATCCTTGTCATTAATGTTTTTAAGATGTAGACAAGTATATGCCAAATATGCCTCATCTTTTGGCACCCTGTTTGGTATGACCTGAGGCTCAACCCCATCTAAAGCGCTTCACTCCCTCCCTCCCCTCATACCATCAACTCTAGTTCTGTCCGAAGACCAACATATGCAAAGCTGGTACTAAATGCCTCTGTTTGATCTAGATTTGAAAATACATATTCACACAGTAGAAATCTCTGTGAAGGATGAAGAGCTCTCCATTTGGAGTGGGTGTTTGATTTGTTAACTGCTTGTTTCTGTTGCTCAGGAGATTCATGGTCACAAAAGGTCAATAGTTATTGGTACGCATTGCAACAAAAGTCTGCTTAACGTTTTTAGAAATAGACCACCTTCTATTTGTCCAAATTACTTATTCAATACAGCTAAGGTTCTCAAGACATTTAATGGCTACACTTTAAAATACAACCTATTCTTATTCTTGGACAGCTGTATTTCTTCACCCTCTTCTTTCTTAACATGTATCTTTTTCTCATAAATTTATCTTAAAAAAAAATCTATCTTTAATTAACTATTCCATTCTTTAATCCTTTTAATGCCACTAAATTATATGCTGAAGAACTTTACAGTCTGAGTCAAAGGGGCATTTTGGCAAAAGAATATTGCAGCTGTGTTGCCTGAAACATCTTAGAAGGTAGTGTCCACAGGGAGCAGGAGAGCTCGGTAAAATACTGACAGATGTAAATAACAGTGTCACATTTTGGGATGAAAAACAGTTCATGGTCATGCTCATTAAGAGTGATTTCTGTGTCTCTGAGAGCCTCCACGGAAATGGGGAGGTCTGCACCCCAGGCAGCAGATACCACAGCAGCAGAGAAAGGAGACTCGCTTTGCACCACTAATCCAGTTAATCCTGGTTATTTCAGGGTTCCTTCTGCAGCAATACAGAGAGTGATGTGGCTGGGAGGAAGGGATGAGCCTTAGACAGATAGTGGGCAAGGGCAGAGGAAGCAGATCCCCCCCGGTTCTCCCGTTTTTCCAGGGGAGAGCTGCTGAGCTGGGGTGACTCCAGTCATCAGGCCAGAACAGCTAACACGAAGCGACACTTTCATCCTCTGAAAATTTTACTGCTCAGCAGAAATAACGAAGCTGTGCATGGTGGACACAATTTCCCCCCTAGGCCCTCATTTGGAAGTCCTTCCTCTGCTAAACCCACTGAGAAGATCCAAAATAGACACTCTCAGGAGGATGGGACGAAGGAGCATGTGCACGGGTTCAGCTCCACCACCCAAGCTCCAGCCTGCTGTCCCTGTCATCAGGTCAGGAAACTGCAGTGCAGACTGTAAATAGCTGAAGAAAAATGTGTTCGGGATTTCAAGGAAGAAAAATTAAAAAATAAAAAATAAAAAAAAAAAAAACACCAAGAAAATAAACTGAGATATAAAAATGTGAAAGCCATTAAAAAACGCTGTTTAAACTTAAGAATAAATGCAATGGCATAGTCACATTCTTTAAAAGCTTTGCTCTGCTCAGAATGGCTTTGTTATTAGTGATTCTTAATGCATGAGATAGTGGTTTGGAATAAATCTTTAAGTAATTCAAAACAAGGACTCTTCAGTAAATAGTTGAAATTAAAGGGGGAGTTAGAGTCATCTGGTTTCCATTAGGATGATAAAATAGTTCACTTGAAACCTTTTACAAGATGCTTTGTTACTGGGAGGTGTCTGTGCATCTCACTCCATCACTAGCCATTTGACACAACATAAAAGGCTTCAAAAGCCATGCTAGGCCTCTTAATCAAAAACTAATTGTAATAGATATTGGGGAGTGTTAACACTGTGACCGCTAGGTTGTATCTTCAGTATATAAGCAGGAGTGAACATTAAACACAACCCTGAGTTGATAGGGCTTATCAGAATTTCAGAGTTAAGTGCTAAGTACTGCAGCCCGGTATCTGCGTGCTGTTTCTTTGTACCACTTTTGGAGTTAATTGCACTGTAGGACTTCATCTTCCCAACAAAATTTATAGCAGCGTCGGAGAAATTGGAAGCCCACTGAAGAAATTGCTGCAGTTTACAGGAGTTCAGTGAAACCACAGGGAGAAAAAATTGTGGTTTCTACTTCAGCATCTGAGGCATTCGCTGAGGAAGAGGGATTCCCTGCTCCGCCCCTCCCCAGTTTACCCCATAATAAAAATGAGCTGTTTCCCCCTCTTGAAGCTTTACTTGCTGCTAATGCTGAGGCAGAAGAATTACGGCACCAGCTCCCCAAAACAATGCTGCCCCCAAAATTGTCTCTAAATTGGCATACATGCTTGCTTTACATTCCCATATGCCTTATTATGATTGTTGACATGAATATTCACAGTGCTCATGGAAACAGCTTTATTGATTTTACTGATACAGGGTGGGATTGGAGTTACTGATTTTAATTTAATTCATGCATTTTTCCAGATAACAGATGACCTTAATATTTACACACTATTGCACCATAATAAACCCAGGCCAGATCCTCTTCTGTTATATGAACTGCTGAAAATAAGAGTTCAAATTTTTTAAGCAAGTAGCTCAGAACCAGACTGTCGTACAGTGAGGAAATCAGAGATATGGCAGTTTACTCTAGCTGAGAATGTAGCCCACAGTGTAAAATTCCTTGTTCAGTGCAGTAAAGTCCATTAAAAAGACTGCTGCTGTTATTTCTCATGAGTTCATTATAACCTGTATGCTACCAAAATCTCTAGACAGCTGTGTTCCTTTTTACTCCAATTTCAAACAATATAATTAAAAAAGCATTTGATGAAATGTAGACACTTCTACCATTTACACTGGAATGCTGGCACCATCCAAAATCATCTAGTCTGTAAATACCAGATTAGGATCTGTGTAGCCAAGGCTTTTATTCTAGGAAAGCACATTCAAAAGAAAGTCTCAACTTTTCTTGGTGAAGAATAAGCTTTATTTCTAAAACCCATAATTATCTCAAATGTTCTGAGAAGCTGGGAGAGCTGAAAATGTTAAAACAAAACATAAGGAAACAGTTTTGGACATTTAAGTGGAGGCAAATAAGTATGATGTACTTTTCCCCTATTAGTTTACTATATAAATGAGAAGACATTACAGAGTGAAATTTAATTAAAGTAATTGACCAAATTGCATTTTGTAGTAGTTATTGTCGTTAGCAGCCCTGACTCCTCTGTCAAAAGGATTTGTTGAAGATTATTTCTAAGGGGTATTTATTATAAATATTAATCTCTCCAGTAAGTACCATCAACATATTAAAATTCATTTGAAGCACTTTATGGAAGACTGCAAACAGAAATGACTGGTGAAAAACAAGGTGTCTAATCATGTTAGCTTGGTTCACACATGGTTAAACCAGAAGTAGAACAGGGAGAGGAAATGTAATAAAAGGTGTATTGGTTATATTATGATGAAAATGTGCTTAAAGGGTACCTGATTTCCAAAGAAATTCAGACTGCACTACCAGGAACGCTGACGACTGCTGTTTAAGGCCGGTTTTTACATAGCCTTGCGCTGTCTCACTGGAAAAGTCTGATTCTTCAGCCCATGTGTTAATTCCTGTTTGATCTTTTTAGTGATTGTTTGCAGGAAGTATATAATTAAGGAGGGCCATAATTCCTACGGATAACTTGGTTCACACTTGCTAACCACACTACTTATACCAACAACAGACAACTTGGGTTCAGTATTTGATACCCCAAGTTGTATTCATCAAGCCCCTCTCTTCAGCAGGGGGAAGGACATACTTTTTAATTACCGTGCATGCATGAAGGGCTGTATAGAGTTGCATCACTGTCTCTTCCATCAGCTTAGATGATGCAGTCTCTTCTCTTCAACAGTGTTACATGTTCTTGTGGAGAAAAATGTGGAGATGGGATGAGATGGCAATGAAAGAAAAACACAAAGGGAGAAAAACTAGGAATTCTTGACCCACTCTTTTTAATTTTCTGTGTTCTGAAGATAGGGTTTGAAGACTGATGGCTGTATGCCAGACGTAGAAAAGGCGTTTATGAGATTGTCAGGGTTGCAAGTTGCAGGTTGGGTCAGTCCTCCTCAACCTCACCTCATCCTTCCTCTCCTCCACCTCTTTGCTTTGGACATTTTTTCCTTCCCTTTCAACAATGCCATCTGCAACTTTCATACCACCTGTGTTTAAAATAAACACCTGACAGCAAATAAGCCCTAAGTACACACAAGTTGGGCATCCCAAGTTGTGTTGCAGCTCCAGACATCAGCTTTTCTTGTCCTTTTAATAAAGGCTCAGATCCCTATCGTCTTAGCTCTCTGTCTCCGTTTTGCCAGGAGGCATTCCTTTCCCTTCCTTACAAAATAGGCTGAACATTTTCCCCATGTAAACATTGTTCCACATCTGTTCATGCTGAAGAACATCAGAGCACCATTTCTCAGAAACCGTTCTGGCTACGTGTAACCAAATGTACCACAAAGGAACCAACGCGAGGTCAAGAATTTCCTCAAAGTCGGGGCTGGGAAGAGTCACTTCACTCCGCTGACAGTTCCTACAATAACTTTTTTATAGGCTTTATCAACCTATTAGCACCAATCAGTGGTGGCTGCACAATCCCTCTGCATAGACCAGGGCCATGGCAGTCACTGAACTACTGACCTGGAAGTAAAAACCCCAAACTATCTCTATTCCTGAGTAGAGTAAAAAAGATAAACCATTTCTATTGCTGAATATGGCAAAAATCCTTAAGGGAGTCCACTGATTACACTACTGAGATTTGTATGAACTAACTAGGGTAAATAATTAGACTATATTTTAATTAATATATCAGTGCCTGCTAGCACAATATAGTTAAATTTGTGCCACTATTAGAGCTGAATGAAAGAAAATTGTCCTATCTGTCGTGAAATTATAATCATGACCTTTCCAAGAAAAAGAGAAGGCAAGAAAAACCCTGCAACTCTTTTTTGTGATGAAAGAAGACAAGAGGTGCCTTTAGTTCACCAAATGCCCGTGTGCCTCTTCTCTAGGTAGCAAACCTGAATATGGCAAAAGCGTCTCTGGTGAACAGGGAAATGAGCCACACATACACATATATATATGTGACACAGATCACAAAATGAGGGCTAAAAATACAGCTCAATTATTCAAAGTATATAATCTTTTTTTCAAGCTTGACCTTGTTATTGAAGCACCTGTGTCACTTGAAAGGGACCTTCTTGCACAAACAAGAAAAATATATCTGTGCATCGCAACACAGGCTTTCCCCAAAACCTTTCTCCCTGGATAACATTGCAGTTTTGGGGAACAGGCAGCTCCCTTCCCATGGAACGTTAGCAGTGGTTTTGCAGGACCAAAAGTGATCAAGCTACAGGGCGGTGTTTTTTCCTGCCTCCATTACAAATCAGACTTTCTCCCTCGCTGCCCGAGGAGGCAACTCCTCACCATCTTTCCATGAGGAGCAAGGAATGGAGGGATAATTAATCCTTTGGACTCCTCTGTACAAAGGAGATGGTCTTTGCAACATCAAAGCAGTGCCAGCCTGCAGCCCTGTGCCCACAGCAAGGCTGGGATCCAGAGCTCTTATCTGAAAGTGAAGTCTGTTGGAAGTCCTTTATCTGGGGGATCAGCAGGAGCCAAGGGTAAGGGATGTGGAGGGAGCTTGCCAGCAGAAAGATGTGATGGTGAGCCCTTTGCAACTACCACTCTGATGGTACCTGAGGACCATAGTGGCTCACAGTGGCCCACACCAAAGCTCCAAAGACATCATGGAGGTGCACCAATGGGTAAACATGAGAGAGAGAAGTGCTTTCCAGCAGCAAAAAGCCCAACTCTGCAAAGAAAGCCTTGCTGCGCTGGTTTTGCAGAAGGAGAGACTTTCTGAGCCTACACTTCCCAAGGTGGCAGCTGATCTCCGCTCTGTGGCAGCCAGCGTGAAACACGAGGGCTTGATTTTCAGAAGGTGGGAGGCTTAGCACTTGCTGAAAATAAGACCCATTTAAGTTGTCATGACAGCAGTCACCTTGAAAGATTTAGGCCATGCTGTCTGGTTAGCTGGCCGTTCCCCTAGCACTGTCGCATTTATCAACCCCCCGCAACAATTCCCTCCCCTTCAAAAAGCTGTTTATTTTTTGATCTCCCCATGACAGTTAAGGTGTTGCATTGGTTAATATTATAGCTCCTCCAAACTTCTCGCACTTTTGGCCCACACAAGGCAGAGGATAACCCCTTCCCTTCTGCCCCAACATCACTTATCAAAAACACAGAGCAAAGGAGGCACCACACAATTCAGCTTTAACATTAATCTTCCCACTGGCTTCTCATTACTTTGCCAATAAGATGATCTTCCTCACACCACATTTCGATATATTTGACATCTGTCATAAAACTCAGGTCACACATATCTGTCTTCTGGTAAAATGAGTCATCCTACAGAGACCCATACTATACTGTTCGGGTCTTGCCAGAAATAATTATTGATATATTGTCAACACATCCAGCCTACTGTATTAATAGGAGTCATAAATTACCAGCCTTTTTTCTTCCCTCTACCTAGCAAGGAAATGAGGGGACATACAGCAGGAAAGCAGGTACATGGCATTCAAGTGATGGATCCAGGCATGGCCATTCACCGCTTTCTAGAAGTTTTGCATTATTTAATCATATTTAAGAGAGTAACGAGTTTCAGAAATCATTTAAAACTAGTCATGACTTTCCCTTTGTTTTGGTACCTTTTGGTACCATACAGGTTGTGATCTATCAAAACAACCAGCTACTAGCTCCCCAAAACTTGTAGCTGATAAACAGCACCCATTTAGGGGAGAGAGGTTACAGACACATAGAAGTTGGACTATCCTCAGTATAATGTCATTTACTGCACTGAAGGGAGAAGTTTAACCTGTTCTTGGTACTTGCTGCACAAGACAGATGCAACTTTTCTGTTTCGTTACTTATATGCAGTGCTCCCCAGCTGATTTCATTAATAACTTAGGTTATTTTCCTGCTTTTTTTTCTTTTAAAGTGTAAGCTTCCATAGCTAAAGGTGAAAGAACAGAGATTACAGCCATAGCTAGAGGAGATGAATAGCCTTTCCCACAAGCAGTGTGCTCCTGCAGAACAGACACTGGGTTTAAACACTGTTGCAGGTCTTTCCTGGGGTTGCTAAAGTGGGTTCAGTTACCACCTACTTGCAGCTTAGGGTATCACAGGTTCCCCTTGCTCCACATTTTGGTATCAGAGGCACAAGATCAAGGTGGTTAAAGCGTCTTCTTGCAGACCCAGAGAGAGGAGCACAAGCTTTGCTTTAGAACCATGACTGAGCTGTAAGTGGTACCTGGGAAGTCAGAGAGAGACATCACATGATGTTCTGCTCCATCGGCTACAGAAAAAGGCCATTAGGCTTGTGTGATTAAGGTATGCCAATCTACAGGCAGGCAGGCTTTGACCTTGACCTTTAGAAGGTGAATACCATGGTTTGCAGCACTCTACCTTTGCTCTCTGGAGTAAGGACTATGATTGCCTTGTTAGAGACCAGGGAGAAAGGGGACCACCTTGGGGAGGATATTCATTTTGTACCAGCAAGCCTCCAAAGTCTGCTATTCTAGAGAACATGGAGTACCCCCTGCAAGAAGGCTTTGGCATAGTGTTTTGCTGAGGATAGCAACAGGGGAGGGCAAATCCACCAAATGTCACCTGCACATAGTGAACGTGTTGTGGGAGAATATTCCTTCTTGCACAAATGCAACACAATTCCCGATCCCCAGCCTCAGTGCCAAAACCTCAAATCTTTTTGTGCAACCTTCATTTGTTTTTGTATGACCCCAACTGGGATGACACCAAGAGTGATGTACCAAGGTGAAGAGGGTCTGCACACCACAGTAATGTTCCACAGGCCCAGCAGCAGCAGCAAAAATATCACCTCAGTATTTTACGTTTTTAGCCCTTCCATATATACGGGAGCACTGAGAGCACCGCAAACTAATTAATAAGCTGCTCTGTATCTTTGTGCATTACCTTTCTTTTCCCTCTTTGATTCACACACAAATTATTTTTAGAAAAGGGAAAAAAAGTTTCATTTAAAAAAAAAAAAGCGAGGAACTGAGGTCTGGCACTGCTCATCTGCTCTGTTCATTGCCTCAGCGGTGTATTAGGTTTATGGGAAGGTGAGGGAGGAGAAAATGTGGAGGGTGCCTTCCCTCCTGTCACCTCCCTCACCCCAAAACCTCCGAGGTCCTCAACAATCACCAACTCCCTTCCTTCCCCCCCCTCAAAAAGCCCTGGTGGTTATATTCACAAAATCCTGGTATGTATCTTTGACCTGTACTCTGTCCACTTTCAATCATTTTTGTAAGGGAAAGATGTCATTACAAGGCAGTTTGGTTTTATGGGGTACCTGTGGGTGGCATATACCTGGGTTAACTGACTTGGTGGCACTTCTAGCCTTACACTGTAGGCACCATGTGATGGCACAGGCACATCAAATAGTTCAGGTGTTGAGTTCCTGGGCAATTCTGGGCCAAGAAAAGTGACCTGAACAGGCCATTTTAAATCCTGCTAATTACAGTATCCCTGAATTTGATCTAGTTTTTTTCCAGGTTGAATTTAGCAAAGACAGGAGTGCAGAAAGCCACTCATGCTTTTCTGCTTGGGCACTGAGCTCTGACACACTGGAGGATGTCGTCTTTCATTATTAACTTTGGCAGCATTTAAATTAAGTAATATCTTGACAGGGGAAAGGAAGGGAATGAAGGGCCCTGGGAATATTTTTTTCTCCTGTTTAATTGTACTGCATTTGATGTGTTCCAAAAAACACTAGAAGATCTGCTCTTCAGAGACCAAAAAAAAAGTTTATAAACCCCCACTAGTTGAGGTAGTTTGGCAGCACATAGAAGGATAGAGAATTATCATCTGTCCAGGGAAATCCACCCCCTGCTTCTCCCAACCCTCTTTCAGCTGGTGCATGCAAGATGTTCCTGCTCACTTCATCCTCAAACATTTAAACACTTTGAAGACCACACACCTACAGCGTGTTATTTGCAGGGCTTTCTAAGCCGAAATCCTGTGTGTGTGTATCTGTGGGTGGGAATGGCTGGATAATGTTACCGTGATAGCTGATGATAATATTTCTACCAATTGTTAAGCTTCCTAAGTTTCCACTTTGTGAATGCTTCAGCGTATCATTTTCTGAAAAACGCAACCTTCCTTGCCTAGGCAAAGGTATGAGTCAATAATGTATTCATGTAAGATTATCTAGGAGCCTCTGATTTACTCCAGAGAAAAAAGTCTCCCTTACACAAATGCACCTTTCTAAACACTTCAGGGGTCACATGGTTCACTGCAGGATTGTGTCAGTACAGCCATAAAATAAGGTGGCAGTTCAAACTGTCTTGGACTAGCAGCATAGCAGGTACTGCAGAAACACAGATGTGGTGTAGTCTGAGCTGTTTAAAAGCGGCTGCTTGCTTGTGAGCATTCTGCTTTTAGTCCGAATAGATATTAAGAAAATGTGTGAGGGACGAAGGAGTGTGTTTGTTCAGTGTTTCAGGAAAAAAATGTGTGGGAGGAGAGATAATTTTGATGAGTCAAATTCCTAATTCCCTTCAGACCTGTAAAGTCAGTAGGAGTTGCTTCACTTTTATCTTAACATGCAAAGTTGGGTGAAGTTAGAACAAAGGAAGGTGGAAAAAAACAAATGAGCTTTTTTATAAAGTGAGTTTAAGGAAAACCAAAAGAAACAACAGTGTTCTTAGTGTGAGGACAAAAGCAAAAGAAAACTATTACTCTGCATAACATACTATTTATCTCGGAATACTTATTCAGGTCCAGGCTTCTGGGAAGTCCTCTGCCCATCTTTTTTCAATTTCCTCTGCTATGGTGACTCTTCTGGGCTGTAGCATGACACAAACAAAGCACAATATCCTCCAGGACTTTGTTAAAAATACTGTTTAAGACCAACTTATGGCCCAGTTCTTTTGACTTTATCATTCTTTTGCTTCATATGTTCCATCAGTTCCTTCTCTTCATCCACTGCATCAAGGCACAAAACTCTTGTTTTAATCCAAGACACTTACAGGTTAAACCCCCCTATAACCCTTCCCTCCTCGCAGTTGCTTTTGTCCCAAATCAAGCAAACCTGACTGTGTGCTTCTCCCTCAAGCAATAGCAGTCTCAAAACTTCTCAAACTCCCTAAATTAGCCATAGTTTGACCTCTCAGAACACTCCATTGTACTCTTATTCTGCAGCACATAAATAATCTCCATGTTAGACTTCTTGCTTGTGACCTGCTCATTACATTTACAAAATTGCACGCATGACAATCCTGCCAGTTTTCCATGTCTTTCTTATACAATGCCTTCTGCTTTCTTACCATTTTAGGTCTGCTCCAAAATCCAGTTAATTACAGGGTAGGGGGGGAAATACTGATTTCCAAGGCTTTATGGATCAAGCTGTCATTCCACCAATTTTTTGGGGCAGGAATTCATTTACTACCTTTCCCAACTTACCTTAAATTTAGTCCTCAGCTTTCCCTAACTATAATTATGATAGTCATCAGTTTTGCACCTCAAGTTCTGCATGAATGATCTGGGTGGTCCTGGGGTAGACAACTTCCTTTAAGAGATCTGTGACAGATAATTTAGAAAAGTAAACCTATTGTTAGGGTGTTTAAATTTGCCATAGAAGAGAAGATTCCTATAGATTCACAATTCAAAAATCACAGTTGTAGATATTTGTAGATTGCCTGGTACTAAAAGGTTCTGACTTTGGTAAAACCACCTGGATTCCACTGTAAAATAAACAGTAAAAATTATACTGTTCCCATTGCCATGTTAGGCGCCCTGAGAGCTTTCCTGGCTTGAAGGAGCACTCTTTCTTCTAGAGAGCACTGAAGAAATAGCTTATACAAAAAGTCAGTCTATGCACAAGAGAAAAAAAAAAACATCACTAAGGAAAAGCTAAGCAATAGCAATGAATCATGTATTTCATTCAGAAAGCAGAGATCTCTAGTTTTGCTATCTTTTGTGTGAACGAGTTCCCTGGTCTGGGTTCCTTTTTTTTTTTTTTGAAAGTCCCATCCCCCATCATGGCAAGCCTCCTGCCCCAGCTGACAGTCTCATTGTCCCCATGGCTGTCCTGGGAAGTCGTGATAGATGGCTACACCACAACCCTTTTAGGAGGTGCGTGTTCATATTATGCTCAGAGACCTTTTTTGATCAATAGTCAATTCACTTGTGTATACACACAAATATATTTATGTTTATAATATACGTAGGTATAAATAAGTGGCTGGAGAATTGTTAAGACGAGCAAAACTACTTCGATAGATTTCAGCATTTTGGAACCCAAAGCAGCAATATCTCATGAGTAAATGTGGTCATTTGCAGCATGTGCAATATTTTTTTAATATTTTAGTCAAAGGAAGAACAGCCAGAATATTTTCATTGTGGGGAGCACAGAGACTTGAAATAACTAGGTTTTGATACTAGCCATATTGCACTTCACTTTTCCTCAGCACAGAATGCCAGCTTGTTTCTTCAAATTAAGACAATATGCTTATAGTGATGAACCTTATTGGCCATCTATCTTCCTTTTGTAATCTGGCTCTCATCAAGCTGAAATGAAGCCATTTCTTCTGACTGTGGCTGATTAAACACAGAGTAAACCTAGATCTCTGAGGAGGCTCTAATGATTCTCCACAGGCCTAGTGTCAGCCCGGCACCTGCAGCATTCAGCTTCCCCATTTCCATCATAAAATGAAGCATCTGTTACAGAGAAGTGTTATCTTTTTATCATCGATGGTATCTTTCTGTTTGAATTCATCTACCCCATTTGGTATAAATTACAGCCATTTCATACGTAATGAATGGTCACACAGGATGCACTCTGGTTATTGGGGGTTAAAAGGGCACAAAATCCTTTTACTAAACCTTTATTTAACTTGGTGAAAGTTAAGACTACATGGCTTGTGAAAAAACTTCTTTCTTACAACAAACAGGAGGAAACACTTATCACAGCTTAATGCTGAAGCATTTTGATATTGCTTATCTAAATACTGGCCTTTGAGTTTTTTGGAAGCAATTTCTGGAGAAACATTATTAGTTGCAGGGAAAAGAAACAGAGAAACATGTTCATGCCAAAGACATTTCTGTCTCAGTAACTTGATTAACTATAAGCCTGAAATGTAAAAGTAGACAAGATTTGTTTGCTAGAAAGGATAGTTGCCAACTTAGAACCTGCTGTAAACCCCACAGAAGTCAATTGGCATATTTTCAATTATTTCAACAGAGTTTGTTTGGATCAGGCCAAAGATCAGCTAACTGTTTACATTTCGTGTGGTCCACATGCTCCTCTATGTTTTACCTTCTTCGGTTTTCCATCTGAGCTGAAATAGGCAACTTCGTCTTAGAAACAATTTATTTTCCACTGATGGGGATTTGGGGCATAACTTTGCCAAGCATTTCACTGTCTCCCACCTACAACATGGATAATCTGGACAACTTCACATCTCAAAGAATAAAAGAAAAATTTCCAAAAATGCTAACTCATAAGTAAAACTTTGCTCACTGCTCCTTGAAGTAGCAGTATAACTGATGGGAACAGTTGTAAAACAGCTAAATAATTCCACCTATTAACATGTTGCCTCAAGATACAGAGGTGGGGGCAACAACTGCACAACAGCCTTCCTGGTCACATGAATCTGGTAGACATTGTTGTAACATAACAACCACTTCAATAACATCTAAAGATTGCAAATAAGAGGTGGGTTTCTGTGTTTGATGATGTAAATATACATAGTCTTCAGTGAACTAAAGAACAACACAGAGATATTCTGAAGTACCTTGCTCAGTTATTGGTATGAGACTATTTGAAGGAGACCAAAGATCAGCACCATCTATTTCTTAGCAAATTCTTGGGGTGTTGAATCACTGAGGTGTTAGATTAAGCTGGGATAGGAAAGGCAGTTACAGTCCAAAACTTTTCATTCCACTCGTTGTCCTATGCCGTGCTCTGAACAGAACGTGCCACCACTGAAGTCACTATGATCTACAGCCCAGCATAGTTCAGTCGTCTCCCCAGGCTTCACATTTCTCCTGTATGATGAGTATGAATATGTTCTCCATCTCACCAGGATTGCCTGAGTTTTCTTTTCCTCATTTTTGTTAACGGGTATAGAAGATGCAATGGACATAAAGTAGTATTCTCAATGTTCTCTTGAATTACAGATGTTGAACATCAAAAAGGAAATTGTAAGCACAAAAAAAAAAAAAATTATAACTACAGCCTCTTTGGTGGATCATTTGCCTAGATATTTTTCATAGCACATTACAGGTGAAATAATTCTACAGCATAAAAGTAACTTAAAAGCACGTATTTTATCATCAGGTTTAAACGTTCAAGTACCTGTTATCTACAGAGAGGTGGAGGTTGCTTAATGGACCTCTTGGAGGGGGAAGAAAATCATCCTTGTGAAAATAAGGAAGAGTGAACAATTTTGTACCAACATGCATTTTCATGGGCATTTTGCAAGCCTGCATTATGTGGCCACTTTCTGCTGATCCATTTTGTAGCAAGCAAAATCATATTGTCCTACCACAAGAGCACACTTGTTATTCAAAATAATTAGGACATGAGTCATCTTAGTATCAAGGTTGGCATTAGTGATATATGGGGCTGATGAGTGATGAGTCCAATGAACATTTGACTCATGTAGACTTAAAATATGCAGCTGAAAAGCTCAGTTAATTCAGAAGAGACACAGCATAGCAGCGATAGCATCTTGTAAAAGCAAGATCCAAGACAAGTAGAAATGCAGTAACACTAGTGATGAAAACATCTGAGGTCTTTGGATTTCTCAGAACAGCTGAAAAATGGAAGAACTTTTTCATAAATAAATTAAAAATTCACGTGTTTTCCCCTTGACAAGGTACAAAATGTAATAATTTTTTTTTCTACTGTTTACATGATATTTTTGTAAGTGATGGAATTATTTTTGTTCCACATCCATTTCTTTTCATTTTTCCTTTTTGTTACTTTAGTTGAATAAGTGAATGATATCCAGAATTTCAGTTTGGTTTGGAAAAGATTTAACAGCAGAAAGAAAAATTAAACTAGCTCAACCACTTTAGAGAGCTTCAATTTTCCTTTGTTCACTTCTGCAACTTGTCCAGAATTAAAGATTTGGAAGAGTTAGTTTGAAAATAGGAAAAATAGGGAGAAGAAGGATGAGGAGTGCAAAATGAGGAGAAAGAAAAGGGATGGGAAAAATCCAAACCACTACTTATTCTCTTAGAGGAAAAAAAAGAAAAATAAGGAAATAGGTGTTTAATATTTATTTCAAACAGAAGATAGCAATAGGAAAATCTGAAAAGAAGCTTTTGGTTTATTCTCTTCTTGTGGATGATAACAACAATTTCCCTGTCAGCAACTGTCTAATTGACTAATAGAGTTAAACATGTGGCAACTATTTTCAACTGTATTTAGCTAAGTCTGCCGCTGTGTTTCAGACATAAGGAAGGCTTCCAATGCCCAATAGCTGTCTGGTTTTTCCAGCTTTACTATGGGATCTAACCAAAGGCTATTAGGTGCAATGACTTTTACTTAGTTCAAAAAGTAACAATGTTTGATCTTAATATGTTTTAGGACAATACCAAGGTCTAAATCTGTGCCATACAATTCATTTTGAATGCCAGCTTCTGCAAGGACTCCCGCTTGGTATCCCAGTCAAAAAGGTGCCCCAAAATCAACCATCTTCAAAGCTGCTTCATGGAGTGGTAAAACTAATAAGAGCTTGTATTTCAGCAGCTGGACACCCTGAGGGCAAACTGAAACCAGACACTCCCGTTAGTGTTTTCTTCCTCCATGGGACAACTTTGGGTGATGTGAGGATGTTCCCCACCTTTGTGTTAGATGCAAATGTTGACTGTCATTTGAGTTAACAGGCTATAAAGCAGTGGAGACCATCACAAGCTGCATATTAACTGGTGACTATAAAATTTAAAGGACCTTGTTTCTATCTGACACCTCAGAGAGAAACTTAATTTGCAATAGGTCAAAAATAAACATTTAAAAACTGAGAGACGAATACATTATTATCTCCCCAACAATTCCAAACACCAAAACATTTAATCACAAGCTTAATGTTAAAGGATTTAAAATCTCTGGAACCAGTCTTAGGTTTATAATTAGGCATACAGTACAGTGCTCCCCTAGAAAAAAATCTGACCATTTCACCCCTCTTATTCTTTTTTAAAAAGTTACTCTTTTTAGCTTTAAAATCTATAGTGGCACAATCACATTTGTGATCAAGTATCTTCTTGCCGTGAGATTTTTTTTTCCTTCACTGATTCAAATGCTGTAATATATATAGCCCATATATAATGGTGTCTGTAGAGGATCCATTAATGGACTGAGGCCATTCAATGCTTTTTTCCAAGCCATCAAATCATTCTGTAGTTATTCTGGGAAAGAAGAAAAAAAAAAACCAGCTAGAATGAAATATCAGAGGTGGGTACCAACTTACATGATTGTGAAGAACAATATGTGAAAAATGTTGTGATCACCGCAGATGAAAAAACTTTGAGATGAAATTGGTCTTTCACAGTAATATCAGTTTGCTTCATCAACAACAATGTATCTGGACAATGCACCAGTGTCATTGACTTTCACCATTTTAAAGGCCTTTAATACTGATTACCGCACAGTGAACAAAAGCTTTTCTTGTGAGAAGTCTGAAAAGGTTGATTATATGTACATTACAGCTGAAAATGGATCAGACAAGTAGTAAGTTATGAAAGTATGAACACAAGAGAATAAAACCATTCACTGGGCTTGAATTACTTTAGTTTATCTTCTTAGGCTGAATTGTGGCTGTGGTCTTTTGCAACTCAAATAAAAAGCATAGATCAAGATGAGATAAAGATAACTGAGTATTGCCAGCATTAGGCAATAAAATCAGTAGCTGGAATGGAAGAAAACTTTGATAACCACACAGAGAAATTTTCAAAAGTTACAATAATACAGGCAGAAGTCCTCTGTAGCTACTACAGTCAAGTAAATTAGGCACGAAGACAATAAAAAGATACAAGCATTTGCTCCTACCTTTCTTTATAAAGATGTTTGAACTGAAATTATTCTGGCCAGCTGAAGGGGCTGTCTCTGATGTTCCAGTTAAACATGTTTTGAAAGCTTCCAAGAGATGAGAGTGGTTAACAACTTTCATATTAGGGTCCACACAGGAGGGTAAACTTCATTCAAATATCAAAGGTCTGCTTTACAGGGGTGGGGGGCAGGAATTATATTTTTAAAAGTAGTTTGTTTCTCAAAAGAATTTTCCAAGGTGCTTTAGAACCATGTTTCTTTCGATATCTTGTGAAGAAAATTAAGTTTTAATTCCTTTATGCTTGTTTTAGTATGAAAGAGACAACACAGCCATCACTGGAAGAATGTCAGAATTCATGTTGGTAGCAAGAGCTCACACCTCAGGAGGAGCACAGCCTGGTCTGCAAGGCTGAGTAGAGTTTGCAGATTGAGCAGTCAGGAAAAAAATCCAACAATTTTCTTTAAAAAACACATTTTTGCTCTAAAAGTCACAATAAAAAAAACAGGGAAGCCACAGTGTTATACCTGTGAAAAAAAGCTCACACTTTTTAGAACAAAATATCCTAAATTAAATTTTAGCCACTACATTAAAGGGTCATTTCCAAAAGATGAAAATACATTCTGTGGCAGTGTAAAAGGATAATAGAGGGCAAAAAAGAATTACAACACACTAGTATTACTGAAAAAAGAGCGTGAGTTGTGATATCCATGAAATGTTAAATTTTCCGCTATTCACAAGGCTCTGCATTCTTAATATCTGTAAAGAATGGTCATCTCAGTTGCTAAAATATAACCCAAACACTCAAGCCACAGGGCTAAAGTACTCTAAAGTAGCCACTACATCCAGCTGATTCTGCCATTTAGCACTTCTCCAGTAACATCAGTGGTGTAACCTTAGTCCCCAAAAACTGGAGGGCAAGTTATGCCATTGACCTCAGTCTGATCTGGCTCTAGGACAAGCAACCGTGCAGTCCCTTGGGGCTACGAGCTATGGGGAAACTCCAGGGCTCTGGAAGATGGAAACAGCCCCAGACGCCTCATCTGGAGGGTAAAGCCAGAGCTGTAACCTCTCCCTGGGGCTGTCAGGAGCCTGAAGTGGTGGGACCAGGTTTTCACCTGATTTGTCTCATCTTAGGCACACACAAACAGAGAAATCCCAAATCAGTGCCCACCTGGTGAACCACTGAAGGGTGCTAGATGCAGCTTCACATATAAATAGCTCATGTAGACACTGGCTTTCTGGTGCTTACGTATGCTAAGTGCACCCTATTGTACAGAGAAATTCATGTGTGCATGTGTTTAGACACATTGCTTAGACACCAGACGACCCTGTATTAAATATTGCAGGATATGTGAGAACCCTCATGCTTTTTCACTAGACGTCACACGCTCCTACGTGCACATATATACCTACACATGTGCATACATTTTCATGCAACAACTATCTTCCCAGCTACAGGCAAAAACTTGCTAATTGATGTTTGTTAAAATTAATATTTTTGCCAGTCAGAATTAGTCACACATGAAGCATCCTGAGCTTCAAGTAGGCTGTCTTAATTAAAGTTTTATCTGTCACTTAATGGAAGAATTATTATCAATTTTGATCACACTGTTTTTCTTTCAGATAACAGGAGTGTTATACCAGTCTTTGCATCCCTGTATATAAAGCAAAATTTCTTTCTGGTTTCACATGCAGGCTGATTTATTTTACAATGTTTTTACTGCATCCTAGGTTGTCTCAGATACAACGCTCTCACCCCACATAGCACACAAGTCACACAAACAGGTGAACCCACAAAAGGAAAGGATGCTGCACATGCCAGATATTTTTATGAAATGTAATACCCGTTGCACAGCTTTGCTTTCACCTGCTTAAGACATTTTCAACCGCAAAAGGCCATAAGAGTACCGCTTCTAGGGACAAAAGAAGGTTCAATTTATTTTTCTTTAATCAAACAATAGTTCAGTAACACTGATTTCTCTAAAGTATGGTCTATTGCCCTTATGCAAATTTGGAATAACAGCACTGACATGAGTGGAATTAAATCTGGAGTCATTCAAGAGCAGCTGAGATCCAAATTCCCAGGTCAGTAACATTTTGTTCCAGATTGCAAAACTTCTTGTTAGAACACAAACGCTCTTTTTATGAGAAGAGTTTAAATGAGTTGTTAGTGACGTCTTCACAGAGAGATGGAGAATTTATTTGTACTTTACAAAGAACCTCTTCCTCTCTTTAAAAGCACCAGTTGTTTTAATTTATACTAATATTAAAAGTTTCTTGCCCTGAGTCTGGTGTCGGCTACACAACTGTACATCATCTCTTTATCAATGTAGGAGTGCAATGGCATAAAGACCATGAACTCAAGTGAGACATAGCCTTGTATTGCTTCCCTCAGATTGTTAAAATTAATACAGATTTATACCCCACTCATCTGTAAGGGACAGTTAGTGCCCAATTCTTTCTTCATAACTGGGGAGTTGATCCAAATTGCAGGGAAGACAAGCCACTCTTTATATTTTAATTGAGAAGAATGGATTGGTAAATCAAAATCTCCCTTTTTCCGCACAGTCAAAAATTCGTAAAGCCAAATCAAGTGACAATATGTCCCAGAAACTGCATCGTCAACCAATACAGTGGCATAAATGAGGAATGATTTGGTGGCTCTTCTAAGCAGTTCTTTTCCTCTTAAAAAAAAACCACATAGCAGCCAATCTTCCTCTTGTGCTACACTGACGTCAGTAAACAGAGAAATCTACAGAATTCTCTTTAAAGTATTTTGGCCACATGCAGTGGAGCTTTAATAGGATCAGTCCTTTCCTGACAGGTCACAGTATGTTGACTAAGTTTAGTTACACTTTATGATTTCAAAGGCTTCTTCCCAAAAGAAACCCCCCTCTCCCTTCTTTTTTTTTTTTAAGAGTGCAATGATCAAAGTGCTTTTAAAAATGCTATTCATGATTACTTTGAGTTAAAAAATGAAACCTAATGTGATTCCAAGCAGAATTTCTTTTTAATTTAAGTGATACATAAATTTTGCATGACTGTTCAGCTTCCACCGTTCAACAACTATAGGTAATAAACAGTTGGTTAAAATATTTACTGTTACTTATCAAACTGAAGTTTTATATGTGAATATTTCTATCAGCATGAAATGATACCACGTGCATGCCAAAAGCTGAGTATGTGCTCAAGAACTTTAGACCAGCAAAAGGGTGTTGGGTACTATGCAGAATTAAGCCAACAAGATACAAGTGAAAGAGCCATCTTCTTTGGTTTAATTACTATAATTTTATTCAAGCTTTGAGTTGTATGGAGCAAAGTTTTAAAAACTGACAAGTTTAATTATTGTAAATGAAAGAGAGAAAGAGGAATATTTCCACCAATTTCACAGACTATCTCAAGCATGTAACACTCAATACAGCCATATACACGACTCCACATAGATGACTTTAGTCTCCACACCAAGTTTATATTTTTATGGTATTATCTAAAATACCCACCCAATGCAAACTGCATGTTTACCTTCGAAGGAAGCTGTTTCTGCCAGGATTTAAACACACTGTTCCTGGGGAGTGTATGTTTTCCACGCTTTATGCTCAGACTACCAAACCTCCTGCACCGGCATTCATTACATGGTCCAGTGAGAGTTAAGAGCAATTTACCTCCCCCCCCAAACCAGATTTTTGTTCATTTCACCACTTTTTCTGAAATATAGGGCTTCTCCAGGGGGCCAACTTCAGTTTATAAGTAGGTAGTATATAACAACGTAATATTCCGGGCACAGTGACTGCAAAGGTACACTCACCACATACAAAAGATTGTTACCAGAAAACATTGTCATTCCTTTGCTATCCTATCCTTGGAAAAATGAAGGGGAAAACCTCATTAACTGTTACAGCAGAGAGCGGAGAACCGCTCGCATTTGTGCCGCTGATTCTCTTCAGTTTGGAGGCTGAGAAGTTAATGTATTCAACTCCTTTTTAACACCAGTCTTCCCTTGCTGTTATTCATACAACTTAACTCCAGCTGCCTCCTCCTCATCCCTCCTGCTTTGCCTCATGCTTCTCAAAAGGCATTTCTCTGCACAGCACATCAGAAACTAAAAATCTAAGTTGCTATCTTACTTCCAAACCGAGCTGTTGTCAGCATTAAACCTACACAATGCTTTACAATATAATCCATTTACAGGGTGTCTTATCATGCAAATAACTCAAGGTGCCTCACAATAAAATAAAAAGGACGAGAGGAATAAACCTCAGCCATTGGAACACACAAAAAAGAAACCTTGAAATTTACTTTTAAACACACTAATGGCTCTTTTCTCCCAGTGAGGCATGAAGAGGGACGGGGCAGAGGATTTGACCAAGGAATTCCTATTAGCATTTGATGGGACTTAAATGTGCAAATCCACCCCAAGATCACTGGGAGACTAAACTCCTTAAAAGGAGAAACTTCCTTGATATTTTGGAGAGAAGATTCATAAAGGCAAAAGCACTAGAGAAAAGCTTGGTCACCATAACATCATCTTGTTGGCTTAGATCTAAAGTGTAAGGCCTGAATGATCTGGCTTAGGGGCAGGAGTCGTAAAAGATCCCTGTAACACAGAAGCAGAAACACTATTTAAAAGAAAGAATGGCTTTGGCCAGGGCTTACTTCTGACTCATTTCCAAAAAGGGTCCTGGTTTAAATTAATGTTCCATGATCAGTGTGGAAACAGCAAATAAAAGGCACTTTTCCCCTTCCTACTTAATTTGTTTTCATTTTCCATAGTTCTTCCTTAGACTGTTATAAACTGCTCTTTGGAAGGGATGGATCGGTAGTTTCCTCCCTCTCCTTTGCTCCCCTGGGTTGGAGCGTGACGCAGTCAGCAGCACTAAGCACATTGGCTGTCCCAGGAGCAGAGCAGGGAGGAACAGGACCAAACCACACTTTGGACTGTTGTTCTCCCTCTCTCACTGAAGGCAGTGCCAGCTCACGTCATGGCCACATTATTCCCCTGGTCAAATCAAACAAGCTTTACCAAAATGACGACCAGAGGATGGGGCAAAGCAAATATGCCTATTCCTCACTTAGGCACAGGAGTGGTAAGAGATGCCACACGTTTTGTATGGCACCCAGAAATAAAACCACTGTAGGAGAAGCAACAATTTGAGTCACTATTTTTCTGCTCCTTAGAGCCCAAATTTTAATATAGTAAAAATGTCAAATACTAGAGATATAACCCAGCACTAGGAATAAACATGTGAATGTGCCAGCTCTTCTAGCAAATTATCTAATGCAACTCTTGCCCACATCAAATTCAACCATTTAGCCCTCTGGCTACTACCCAGCTGGAGACTGTGGCTGAAATCAGATTGAGGAGCAGAAAGACTTGTTGCACCAAATTTGGGCTGTTGAAGAATCTCTGACTTACAATAATAGAGCACAGGTTTAAAATGATCAGAGATGGAGCTTTATTAGTCAAATATTAGCCAACATTAGCCAAACACTTCAGCAGGACTCAGCACTGGCCTACTGTTCTTTGATCTAAATAGACACATTCAGGGTATTCCCTTTACTTTCTCTTCACCATTGACCAGATGTACATGTAGGTTCAAATTCAAAATATTTAGTGGGTGTTTAGCTTTGGGACACTCAGGAGCAGCATAAAGAGGACTGGAGCACCTCAAGCATCAGTAGATAACTACCACCACAGAATGGAAAGCCTGTGGATATCCTGTCAGAGTTGAACATTTCTTCCTGCTCCCAAAAAAAACATTTCTGGTATGCAAAATTTTTTTTTAAATTAGTGGGCATTAACACAGAATCAGAACCATAATACAGCTAGCATCCATCTATCACATTCTAATTTTACTGAAGAATGTTTAACTTCTTTCCAAATCTATACTAGCTGCTATTATAGAATATTATTATTATGCCCCAACATTTGCTCTACTTCTGGAGCTCATTGCAGCCAGCCTTGCCTACAAGCTAGGTTAAGTCTACAGGCAAATAAGCAGAAATCTAAATTTTAATTTTACATTTTTAAGACTGCTTCTTTTCTTTCAGGGTCACAATAGCCGTGGTTTCTATGTTGCTCTGAACACTGGCTCTACTCAGATTTGATTAATCTTTTTCTTAGGGACACCCACTCCTACATTCATTCCCACTGATTTAAATCCAGAGTAATACTTAAATAGTGAAAGATATGCCACATTTCTAAATGCTATCAGACTGTTGCCTGTGGCCCAGGCTATGAAGTAATGAACTCCTAAAGTTACTTTAAGAAATAAAAGACTAAAGTAAAAATGCAATTTAAATTGGAAAGCACTGTGTTGTTTGACTCCTCTTGCTTCAAAGTAAAAAGACCAATTTATTTGCAATTTGAAGAGGATGAAAGCCTTTCTAAGACACTATTCCCCCTTCATCTATCATATATTGCTGGACTTGTACGGCACCCATGGTTTGTGAGAGCCCTTCCTTGGGGATCATAGCTAATTTCAGAAGAGATAGAGGGATATGCATCATCTGCCTTTCCAAGATCAGAATCAGGTCTGCCTTGGTAAGCTAAGCTTTAGCTTGGAGAGAGTTTTTATGGCTGAGTTATAAAAACCCTGGAAACAGGGGAGTTTATGATAGAACCACTGACAGACCCTTAACTATAGCAGTATTCATGGTTACCACTACAAGACATGCATTATGTTGGAGGGCAGTAAAGTTAAACCTGCCCATAGGGCATTCTGAAATGTTAACTGCCGGTGCATATAGTAAGATTTTTAGCACAGGTGTACTCTCCAAATAAACTTGGCTTCTAGAAACCTCCTCCTTTTCAAAAAGGAAAGGAAAAAGAAAAGGGTTTTCATCTATGACACTGAAAACATTTCTATAGTTGTGAACAACTACATTTGATTAAAATCTGTCAGATTTATCTTCTTAGCAGGAGGGAAGAAATATGTGTTTTCCTCCAAAAGGAAATCAATGTGTCTTTATGATAGATGCAGAGTGAAAACGGGGATGGTGTCACTTTAAATGGTGAGGGAGGAAGGATGAGGAACCCACTGGATATTACCATTAGCTGCTGGCATAATTGTTGTGAGGCAATGCCCCCGTTCACATCTTATATTCTACATTTACAGGACTGTTTTATGGTCACTGACCCAACAGTTATTACTCAGACTCTTAAGGCACAACATCTTCAGCGTAGAGACACTGTGGTTTTTTGTTCTCTTCACATTTCTTAATTATCACACTTAGTAAAATCTCAGGAAAAAAGTTCTTGGCTTTTTTGCTGACATTATTACTGCTTGAGTCCAACTAGCTTCTTTAAAACAGCAGAGTAATAGCAAAATAATTTTACTCGAAATAACACAGAATTTGAAAACTGCTTACAACATGCTGGTTGATTTAATGGCCAAAACAAACATTCCCATTGAGATAATGTATCACAAAAATTCAAAAAAATATATTTATTGAAAGAGTGAAATAGAGCTTGATTAAAAGCAGTAACCTAATGCCCTTATCGAACTATTTGACCATAACAAATGCATTATCAGCTTGGATTACAGCATTATCCAGAGTTAGCAAACAAAATGGTTTAAAGAAATGTGCATATAAATATGCTGCCCCTATCCTGGAAAGCTTAGAAGCAAAATAGAGGAGAAGGGAGAAATAATGATTGCACCTCTGCACAACTGCACCACAGAAAGATGAAACAACTTGCTCAGTAAGACAGATTTTTGGCAGAGAAGGAGTATAACCTGTATATCCTGAATGCCAGACCACGGTCCTAAGTAGAAAACCACACTCTCCTTTTGAAATTATCTTAAATTCAACTAAGCAAAACCACCACAGTTTTTAAAACCAAGTGATACTCAGCACCATTCCTTGCTCTGTACAAACCCCTTTTAATAAAGTTCTGCTGAGGGAATCAGCAAATGCACGTGCATCTCCAGGAAGAGCACACAGATTTTTAGAAAGATTTTGGGAAGGTTTCACAGTAAAGGCCCTTAAACTGAGCTATTATAAGATGAGATGGTTACAAGAATAAATGCCCTGTTTTCAGACTGGGGAGAGTTTTTGAGCAGAGTCCCACCAGGAGTATGTTACCAACTATGCTGATCATATACGGACAAATGATAGAGAAATATCCAAGACTACCCAAGCTAAAATATCTCACTGTACTGCGTGTCAGGGTATTAGAAAAACAGGAGATTCAGTGTCACTGGGTGGAGAGCAATGCAAGTACAATACAGACACACACACAGGCTCTAGACGCATCTATGCCAGAAAAATCTCAGTGATTGTGAATAATTCACTGTAAAGCATCAATTCAGTGCTTCACAAAAGGGAAAATAAGATACAAGAACATGAGTAGAGAATGAAAACCCAGAAAACATCCTGATGCCATGTATAAAACCATGGTAGTTCTGGTCATTCTGACTCAAAATAGATACAGAAGACTATAACATCTTGCTGCCTTTTTTTAAGTAAAGAATACCTGAAAAAAAAGAAAGAGGGGGCATGATATCTGGCCTGTAAAATCTGGAACAGAGTAGAGAAGGTAAGTAGAGAATGATTATTCACTATTTTTCATAATACAATATATAGCACCTCTTACAAGAAAGTATTTTTCTCCTCAGCACAAACTAAATGATTGAACTCATTTTCATAGATGTTGCAGAGAACAAAAGTATATATGGATTTAAAAAAACATGAAACTTCACTGAGTAATATTAACCATCAGTTCTGGATGTCCTTTAACTGCTGATTATGAAACCAGGAGGGTACAGAGCCATCCTTCTAGTAATCTTTCCCTAAGCATTTGTCACAGACTATGCTTGGGTCAGGTTTTGTTTTGGTTTGACCCAACTCGAAGTTTACAGTATAATGAACGTTATTATGAAGATTTTCACATAGTACATAAAACTGTGTTAATGAAATCTGTAGATGACAGGAAGAATTATTGTGGTAGCAAATGATGGGAGTTTCTGATTCAGAGCAGTCTGTTATTCTGTATTTATTGTAATGTAGCTAATTACAGCAAAAGTCATGGAACAAGGTTACTTTTATAGAATGGGAAATTGTCTCAAAACAGTTGAACCTGAAGGATTTAATCTCCACCTCTACTCAGTGCTATAGCATAAAGAGGCTAAAACCCTCTGGAGTCCAGAGCTAGTGTAAAAAAAGATCTAAGCAGAAACAAGGAAATGATCGTGTTTCTGACAAAAAGCACTGGTAAGATAAATCAATAGATAGCTGGGTCCAACTCTGCTTTCAAAACAGAGACAAATACTGAAGTAAGACCATAGGAGATTAAAATAATCTAGGTACTAGAAACAAGCACTACTGTGCAACATATAAACTCAGCTTCTGCAGTTTAACAAAAAGGAAGGAGGAGGACTTGATTTCTAAGCAGTGGTACCCATACGCAGGGAGAATATTGGATAACGTGGGGCATTTGACCTTGCTGCCAACAACATGACAAGATGCAAAAGTGGAAACAGAAGTTACAGAAACTCAGCTTTGAAGTAAGATGCGGTTTCCCAGTACTGACAACTGCTAAACTTTGAGACCAGAGGGCTTGAAGTGTTTAAGGCAAAATGTGCTTTCTGAAAAGAAAAAACAAAAGGTTCTACTGTAGCTCTTGGGAGAAATTCTTCAATCTGTAGATACAACAGTGCAGCTGAAGATAAACATAATTGAAGGGTGTTTATCCACTTTAATTGAGACAACATCTTCTTCATGGTCTGACTTGGAACACCCAGCAATTTATGCACACTCATATTTGAGAGGATATGGGGAAAGAAGGATGCTTATGCAAGTGAGGGAAGTGTATTGTCAGCCTCAGTATCCACAGACCAAAGTCCTCCTCTTACTACTCTGTGAATCTGGGGCCTTGACTTGTCTTCTTTTATTACCCCTGTGGTTCAACATTAAGAAAATATTTATGCTTGAGTCCTGGGCTTTAGACAGGTGTTTGCAATATCAAGAATAATTCTCACACCTTGGTGATATAATTCCACTTCTGGTTTTGCTTTATTCCAGTATTTTTTCCCTTAGCTACATCAAAGATTTTGCAATGCTAGGCATGAGATGCTGAAGAGGTGGTCAAAATTTTCAGGGGCAATGGAGAGATCTCGCAGGCGGTAGCTGGTGACTGTTCTTTTCATGCTCAGGATCATACTGATCATCAGTTTCAGATCTGAGAAAGAAATTAACCCCAGATCAGATTATCAGGGACAGTGAGGGAATTCTTACTGTGTGGGATTACCTGTATATATTTCAGCCAGCTCCTCTAGACATTAGTGCTACCTTGCTATGACCTATTCTCTGCCTACACTTAATATTTGGACAACAAGAAAGGGCAGAGCAGAGGGAAAAAATTGTACAGAGTTTTAAATACATTGCAATCTCTAGTCTTATCATAGGTAATTTGTAGTATTTAATAGCCCTGATATACAGGATGTCACATGAAATCATTTAGAAGTACTGTCTGGATTCAATTTCTAAGAATGTATTAATCTCTGCCTGGCACAGGAAAGATAATGGCATTTCCTTCAGTAGAGCCTCAGTCAGTGCCAAGAGCAGGAGTCCGACTGTCATCAGATCAGCCAGTGAAAACAAGAGGGGTATTTGGTTGTTTATTTATTGAGTCATTCCAGCTTGATATTGGCTTTCTGCCAATGCATATAAGTTCAGAGATAAAGAGTTATTCCTAATGATAGCAGGACAATCCATTTCTCCCCACTACAACACAGAAATCTAGCACTAAATTAAATCCAATCCCAAATATGCAGGTAACCTGAACCTCGACTTTCACAAGGGAGAAAAGGTTCAGAAGACAAGCTGGGACAAATCCAGAGAAGGGTCATAAAGATGCAACGAGCCAGATCCCTGCATAAAAGTTTTGCTGTCTTTCAACAGGCCAGCACAGATTTGAACTTGGAAAGGTCCAAAGGAAACTATTTAAACCCAGGTCCCAGAATGCAAAGTGAGCTAGTGGGATTGCTCAGGAGCCTGAAGTGGCATTTTTTATAGAGCAAACAATATAAAGTAAATAAGGGAGAATGACAACCCTCTGTGTACTCTAAAAGAAAACTAAAAGTCCCACTGGTGTGCTCTGCTTGCCAGAGAATACAGGAGCAAAATGCAGGTGTGTTAAAAGGCTCTAGCCTGGAAGAACTTTCTTTTTCTACTTCTTTAAAGCAATGAAATGGTTCAACAACCTTCTGAGAAGGTGAAAAATCTTGCCTGTCTACATTTGTAAGAGAAGCCTGAATTACCTGCCTTTCCCTTTAAGCATTTTCAGATACAAATCAAACACAGATGGCCCATTATGTTTATGACCTCACTGTCAATTGCTCTAGATAGTGCATGCATTAATTATTGAAATATTTTCATAGTATACAACTTTTTAGTGTTCACATTGTCACAGATAATTTCAACTTTCTGATTAGGAGATATAAACAGTGTTATTTATGAGAATTAATCTCTCAAATGCCATAAAAGCCACAGATATACTGGTCTTTTTTTTTTTTTTTTTAATAATGAATCCAGGGTTAAAAAAAAAAAGAAAAAATAACAATCAAAAAAACCTGGCCTCAGTCCTGAAAGTCAACATTATGTTAACATTCCCTGCGATACATAAATGATGCCAAAACCTATTACAATTGCAGTAAATTTTGATTACCAGAGTTGTTTGTTATTTATGTCTAGAAGATAAAGATAATATTGGGAATAGCCCTCTTCTTTTCTGTGTATAAATTACTTCCATAAAATATTGTGTTTTTTAAACAGTAAAAAAACTTGATTGAGGTTTCAAATTGTTGTGTCTATTTTGCTTCAAGAAAACCACCTTTGGCAAGTGAGCAGGCAGTAACATTTCATTAGTAAAAAGAGCAACTCTAGACCAAGTCCGGAAAAGTCCACAGAGTAGCAAACAGCTCCTAGGAGTGACAAAGTAATCATTTTCAGAATAGGGTCCTCAAAAACACCAGTTTCCCCAGAAACAGCCCATAGACTGAGAGTTAAGGCATTCTCATAGAGGTAAGACTTAAGTTTACACTCTGGTGAGCAAAGAGGAATAAACCCAGACCTCCACATCCTTGGGAATATAGAGGATAAAAGGTGGGGAATGGACCTTCTGCCAGATGTGTTTTGGGGAGTACCTTGAGAGCATCAGTCAACTGCAGACCCCTTGACATCAGACCAGGATGTCCCACATGTGAAAAACACCAGCCCCAGGCACAAGCTCTGCCCTGCCCACTCATCACTGGATCCACATGCTGGATTCCTTTCAAAAAAAAAGTCAACTTTAAGTTCCTATACTACTTTTCTCTTCCCAAAAATCTAGATTCATATTGTGAGAAACTTTTCTGAGTAGGATCTGTCTTCCTCCAGCAGGAAAGCACAGAAATTTTTATTCCAGTTGCTATTTAAAAAAAAAAAAAAAAAAAAACCACAGCAGATCACCTAGTGATTAAGGTTGCAAGAGGTTTATCTCTACCTAGAAAAAGAATAAACCTGCAGCTTCTTTTACTTATACTTTTATTGCCTTAACATTTCTGCAAGATAAAACTAAAAAGGGAACCCCAAATTTATGGGGTGAAAAATTAAAAGAGTTAATCCCTCCTAGAACATTCCAGATGAGCAAACAGAAAACATTCCTTTTTAATATTACTATTTTCAGTAAAACCCTCCAATAAGCTGATACCATCTATAACAGCAAAAGTAGAATGAGGGGGGGAAGGAAGAGAAAGAAACATCTCATGGAAGTAGCCCAAGGGAGAAATAAGTTCATGACTAACACATTTACACCTTTCTTGATTTATTTAAGGTACAAGAATAGTGTAATATGACCTGTTTGCTTCCCTAACAAGCATTTATATTTGCAGCAGATCAAGTCCAGACCCACTTCTTGTGGCACAGGCACTTCTCACAGCCCTATAGAAGACCAAGAGCACAGACCAAAGACCCCTACAGTTTCCCAGAAGCATGGGGGGGGGGGGGGGGGGGGAAGCTAAAGGAGAAGAAAAAAACAAAAATCAGTATTTTTTAGCTAAATTTTGTGGTAAAGCAGCAGTATCACCTTTAACTAAGATCACCAACTTCACATGCAGTCACCATCTTTAATTTTTCTAGTTAAGTGGGATTTAGCTTTTCACAGAGCCGACCCCACCCCAAGGAAGAACCACACCAAACAGTGGAGTGTTTTTTGGGTACTTCCACGAAACCCTGCCAAACAAATATTTCCCATCCACTCATGTCACTCTTCTGAAAGACACACTATCTGCTGCAGATGCTCTGGTAGCTGAAATAACCAAATAAAGAGAAATAGCTGGCAAATAAAAGACTAAATTTTCCAAGACACCCCTTGTCTCATAAGATGGAGACTTCTAAGTCCTCCAAGGTCCCAGCATTCCTTTGGGCCAATTTACATCCCAGGTCCCAGCTGGCTATAAATTCAGTGCAGACTGAGGGCTGCTCTCCGTAATGCATCTTCTTCTCTGGGGGTGCCTATGTGTTGTAAAAGGAAGCCGGGAAGGAAAGGAGCAGTTTTCTTCTAGGTAGGAGCTGTTCTGAACCTGAAGGAAAGAAATATGTTTTCTATGGCTTTGTTTCTATGCGAAGCTGCTCTTAATCCACCTTGCTTATTTTATTTATTCTGAAGTTCTTACCACTAAGGTTTTCCTAGAGCTGAGAAACAGAAGTAAGAAGATGAGATTTCTTAATTTGTTGTGGGTTGTTTTTTCTGTAGAGAACTGTTAAGGTTTTTCTACAGCTTGAAGGACTAAAGCTCATGCTTGTGATCATTTCAAAGGGATAGTGTCTATCAACTCTTCCAGGACTAGTGCTTATGAGAAATAGTAAATATTAACTCTTTCTTTTTCTTTCCTTTTTTTTTTTCTGTTTCTAAATAGAAAGCAGAGGTCAGGTTAAGCTTCTGTCCTCCTAGATAACTAAGTGTATTGTTTAACTACAGCAAACCTTTACTGCTTTTTTTCTTATATACTGTGAAGAAAAGTGGATGTTCAGGAAAGGACATATCCTACTGATATTTGGGATGTTTGGGACTGGTGAAGGCGGTCTGGCTGTGCAAACAGATCTTCAGGGATTTATGATGATCAGTTTTTCAAGCATTAGGAAAGCCTGAGAGCACATTATTTTTAAATGAGTTTTATATTTAGTGCTATACCCACCATTCTTTCAGTTCTAATTTTAGAGGGCAGGGGACAACTCTGTCACTATTGTAGCCTTGTCTAAATTTAATATAGTTGAGCAGCTGATGATTATCAGAGAGATTGCCTTTTTGCTCCTTCAGGAATTTTTCACTTGGGGAAAAATGTTGCTGTGTAGTACTCTGCTGAAGGTATTGTACAAGCTGTTGTAGTACATGAGAAAAAGGTGTGCTCTGAAATAGTCTTTTAAGCCCTACCTCTTACTCCAGGTAGGGATTTCAGATACTGGAGAAGTGAATGAGGTTGGCCTGAACAATATTTTCCTTTGCCTTCTGTAGAAAATGTAGTAACATGTGCTGGCATATACCAGTAGACCAGTTTTATTCCATCACCTTATTGAGTACAGATGCCACTGATAAAGAACAGAACTAGGATCTTCCAGTTCATAAATTTCCTTGTGGAAGAGGTAAGGAGTGTTGTTCCCATCTGCTTGCCCAATGCCAAGGGTCAAGTTGTCCATCCAAAGCCATGGTTTGAAGAGCAGAAGAGGAATTCTTCTAACTCTTCAGTTCAGTCTCTTACAAGACGAAGTCCCCAGATACTTCCCCCAGTTATAGTCATGGGTGAGTGGGACTCTTAACTCTTACATGGGCTTCAAGACAGTCTAGACCTCAATGTGTTGTTTTTCTTATTATGGCTGTAGTGAGCAGTATCATCTCAAGCAGTGTGTCTCTGAACTTGTCAAATGATATGCTATTCATATTTTATTGAAACAGGGATTTGCCATGCAGGGAGGTTTTCTAAGTGTTTGTCAGTGATTAAAGGCAACATACTCAACCACCTTAGTATTAGAGGCAAGCTTAATCTGCATAACTCCACACAGTGTCAAAGACTCATTCTAGACAAAGGGTGTTTAATGAAAAACTCTGTAAAAAGAGGCCTTGTAACTTCCTATAAATATTAGGCTTTCTGCCTTCCTTCTGAAACATATTAACAGCCTCAAGAAGGATTATTGATGCTGGCAAGTAAGTTTAAGCAGTCCTCAGAAGTTCCTGACACTGTGTACAGCATTAGATATTTGCATATGGTTCCCCCCACACGCACTTAAGTGTTTTGAGGTTGGGGTGACTGCAGGTCTCTGAGAAAGCAAGATTGATAAAGCAAAGCAATCGGAGTTATTTCCTATGCATGAAATTGATTAAATGCTTCACTAAATGGCTTATAAATTTGGCTCTCATATTTCTGTCACCCACTGCAAAGATTACAGAAACTCCGTCTATAACCATGTTGTATACAATACCAAATTACAAAAGGTTGTAAAAACTAATGTTTTGTTTAAAGTTTTGAGCAGGACCATATGCCTTCAGTGACCTTGAGTAAGCTATTTTAATTCAAAACATTTTAAAGAGTAGAAGAGAAGGAAAAAAAAATCCATCTGCATAACAAAACTGAACTAACACAATTTAATACTTATATGCTGCATATCATTTTTTACTTCTTGCCAGAAAAAATGTTGAATCCCCTTCTGCCAGAGTGTTCTAATTTTATAGCTCCAAAGTGTATGTGGCATGAAACCTAGAAGCTCGGGTTTCCTCAGATTGAATTTGTTTTTCTTATTTTATGAACTCTGTTATCAAATCTACCTGGGAACTGACACGGTCCCCTTTACTCTAGAACCCATGTGCATCAGGCACTAGGGGTTTTGACCTTATCAGACCCTTTAAAGTGCAGCTTTATTAATTTCTGCCTTAGCATAGAGTTTCATTACCTCCCAAAATAGGATGAGAAGCTGAGGCACAGAGACACTGAGGATCTCAAGATGCCAAAAGCAGGTGTGAGCACAGTTTGTGCTCAGATCTGCTTGCTTCCCTTTCACATGGGACAGCCGAAAGACTTCCTACAGTTTGGGCACCAGGGTATAGCAGTAAGAGCACGGTCAGCTGTTGGAGATCTACTGGTACAATATTAATTTCCTGACTATGCTTAGTCACATGCAGTGTCCTGCACACATTTAATAACAGCTGCTGGTTACATCCAGCTATGCTTTTGGTCCACAGCAGAATAAACTTTGGGCCAACTGAGTCTTCTGTTATTTTAAAATCTTGTGTTGGCTTATGCCTTGGCTGTCCTGATATAAACAACTGACCTGGAAACTTGAGCTCACGCAAAGCTATCTAATTGTAGGAAAGGATATTACTTAAAGTCACAGGTATATAGTTAGCCACACTAAAATAGGTAAGATTGCTTTATAAATCCAATAAACACTTCTCTTCTGACAGTCATAAATAAAATTTTACGGGATCCTTTTTATATGCAGCTCCATTTTACAGATGGGAAAACTAAGGTTCAGCAAGCAAACAGGCTTTGTCCAGAGAGCAAGTTCTCTGGCAAAGTTTGAGGCTGAGCTCTGCTTCTTCTGCTCCCCAGTGCTTTAAGAACTCAACCATACTCTCCTTAGCTATACAAATAAAGACCTTAAGTGATTAAATGTAAGTACTGAAGCGAAGCTCATACCAAGCAGGAGTGAATCGGCATGAAATGCAAACGTAAGCATGAGAAAATAATCCCTGTGTTTTAACTATAAATGCCTGTTTTCTACAGGAAAAGCTATGTTCTCCTATAACATTTACAAGCCATCTTGTCCCCAGCAAGGATTAACATTTGGCATCGAAGTACTGATCTGGCAAAGAGCTGCCGTAATGTAATCTTTTTTACAACCAACGACATGCTTAAAGTCTTGACGGACTTGACCTCTGCCCATTGCTAATCCCTAACTTTCTTGCCCATTCAGTTGTACATCTTTAAAGAGATGGCACCGAATGTATAGCAGACAGCTAAACTTTAACTGAAGGTGAAACAAGAGCTGCCTGGAGAAAAGCATTGGGCGGAGGGAAATCTGAGTGTTCCTTACCCAGCCTTGTGCTGGGATTTTGACCCCATCGTGGGGGAAGAGGTGCCTGCTCAGCTATACATGTGCAGTGACTTTGTTTCTGCTCAGATGGGAGAACACACCTTTTGGCAGAGAATGTATTTGTTTGCATTACAGAAGCACTGAAGACCGCTAACTATAATCAGATTCTTTATGCTCAGACTGTCTGAACAGTCCTTGATCCCAAAGGATAAAGCTAAAAAAAGTAGATTACACCTCATTTTTCTATGTGTGAGCTTCAAGAGACCTTATATTTTACTGAATCAGTTTCTCAACTCCCACTTCAGGCGTTTGGTTGAAAAACCAAAGTGATAGATTTACACTATGTTCAGAGAAAATAACAGTCAATCCAAAAAGATTCCAGCTGTCTTCTCTTTCATTTGTGTGACAACCAGTCCTGGGACACATGCCAGCTCCTCAGATATTGCTGCTCCACAGTCTAGTTATTCTAACTTCTGGCAACTGGTTACTTGACCTCTTGGTGGCTTGTCATTTTAATATCACTTTCTCTATGTGGATAATCTAGTGGGAATCCCTGCTTTATAATGCAACAGTCTATACATGGTAATTGGCCAGAACACTGAAGTATTGTGCTGTTAAGTCCAGTCTTGAGCTACAGTTGAGGAGCACTTATTGTGCTTGGGAAGCACAAAAATATGGTTTAGTCTCTTGTTCGTGAATTAGTGGTCCCCAGGCACGGGGACAAAAGTCTAATCTTTTCTATGCTGTGTGTTTTATACAGTTTTGGATCACTCTCTAAAGCCATGTGATAGTAATTTCCTCCTCCCAAATGAGCACAGCCCTGGCTCCAAAGGATGTACAAAGAGTAGATCAGTTGAGTAACATCAGCCATCATAGCTTTCACTGGCTTGTGCGTGATGAGTTATATCACTTCTGTGTGAGAAACCAACCAGGTGTAAGAACTTATCTATATTCCTCTGTCCCATTACCAGTGATTACAAAGTGGCATAAAAGCCAGCAGAGTGCTCTGCATCCCATAGAGATCCTCCAGTGAGTGGCCAGTGCTTTTGGATGAGGGTTGCTTTTCATTAGTTTCCAAAGCAGCCTAAAAGCATCTCAGAGGAGCCTGGTGTCTCTAGACAATCTAATCTTCTGATGTTGTACTCGGTGAAAAAGCATGCAAGCAATCCAAACAGAAGAAGCAGCCGTATATCTTAAGGCGATATTCCATTGTAAGCCCTTTGTCCACCTGAGCAGTCAGAGCACAGCCATAGATTTTCCAGTAGCCTGGGAATGGGATCTTAGAAAACGGTGTACTCAGTCTGACATGGACTTAAATAGGTTTCAGAATAATCCATTATGCATCAAGTGTTTAATCAACATAATTAATATTTTTAAGGGGAGCCATTTACATTGTAAGTTCTATACACATTATTTACAATTTCAACAGTAACAGTTAATGCTCTGTGACAAACTATATTGTTTCCAGCTTGTTATCCATTCATAACAAGGTCAATCTATTACCATTATTTTTGTGAATGTAGCTGTTACCTTGAGGCAAAAAGTTAATTGTAAATTACAGAGGAGGGATTATTGAGTTGTTTTTTTAACTGTATTCACTGTAATGTATGGTAATGGTGCTATTTTATGAAACTTTTACATTTAAAAGCATTTTGGTCTTCATATCAGATGTGCTGGTCAAATTCACTTCCAAACTTTTCAAGAACTTACTCAATGGGAAGAGCCATTTGAAAGGATCCGGCTGAACATTTCGTAACCATTGCAGTTAAAACCAGATGCAGTCTCATTTATTTTTCCCCTTTGTCTGAGACTGGTCCCTCTGCCATTACCATCCAACACAACTCCAAGAAGTGCTTAGTGCTCTGAGAAGCAGGACCAGATTTGATTGTAATTTAGAGTAACACTTCAGCCCTTACATCACAGAAGTGATCTGTAAGAGATGTATCTTAAGATTTTATTCAGTCCTTGATACACAGTGCCAATCTGATGTCTGAACTCTTCTACCTCCCTACTTTTGCGCAATTTCTACTGCATTAGCTGATGCCCCAGCAGGCAAAGTTAAATTTTATATTTATGCCCTGCCTTGTTTGCTCCCACCTGAGCAAAAGTCAAAGGTTATGTGGCATCGCTGCTTCCCAGATCGCAGTAGAAGTTGTCATTCATAGGCTACACAGAAAAGGATGGAGAACTATAATAAAATCTGTCTTTCCCACATCATTTTAATGATGCATTTCAGGACAAAACCCATGAGCTTTCTGCTAGATCATGGACTTGTCCATCTTAATGGACAATGAAGAGTTGACACCATTTAACTTCAATCTAGACAATGCTTCTGCTATGCCCACAAATACAGCAGGTCTGCCTGCCATGTTGATCTCCACCTTAGTTGTCTTCTGTATTTGTACTTTGAATTAGGTGACTTAGCCATATTTTATTCTGGCTTCAATTATAACACTGGCATTGAATCTTCACAATCACTTCCAGAATAACAGAAGAAAAACTCATAAACCCTGAATATTTTGAGCTGACTAAAGGAAGTAAGAGGATGATCACTGATCAGATGCAGAAATGCATTTCTAGTAGCACAGGAATAAGAAAAGTATGTTAGAGTTCTATCTTCCTTTCTCTACTGCAGAATAGGCAGGCAAGAGCTACCGGGATATTTGCCTAACCATCCTATAAAAGGTACGTTCTGACTTCTCAGTGATGAAGTTTGTGTAGTATGCTAGGGGTGTTTGGGTGAAAAGAAATTGATTTCCTCTGTAATTTTATGGAGAGCCATTTAAATTTGTTAGAATCCGTTGTTCCAACACCCAGCTGCTCACTTGGAAAAATCTATTCCTTTCTTCCTCAAGTCCTAATGAAAAAGAAATTTGTCAGGTTTATGTTAAATTAAGCTAGGTTTTCTTTTACTGCAAGCTCTCAGAAACTTGAAGGCATCATCAGGTATTAGCATAGCTAGCTTGCGAAGGGTTAAGTAACATTTCTGTGGTCTCCATTGCTGGTAGTATGTTCAAAGCGCACAAAGCTCAAGACATGTGCATTCTTCGTCCAATAACTTGTCCAGTAATTGGTATATTGATTGCTAATGTCATCATGTTTTAGTATATATAAACCCTCTCACTCTATCATACAGCCGCCAACAATCCAAGAAGTCATTGTTTATTCATTGTAACTCCCAAACTGGCCGTGTCAGATTCTGCTTGAGGCCTTGCTGATAAAAATCAGCAGATGATTGGGTGCACACATTCTTGACATGGCTGACCCATGACATCTTAGGGCCAGCAGGGAGCCTGTCATTATGTGTACAATACTCTTCTTTCTTTCCCCTTATCTATTCCCAGATGACTTTGAGATTTTTATTAACTCATTAATGACTGAAGATGTCATTAAAGAAAGTGGGGAGGAGGGGGAAGAAAGACATTTTGTTTGTTTGTTTAAAAGTGGGGAGCAGCAAACCATTGGCTCTGTGTAGAGAAAGGTGGAGGAAGCTTAAAGACAAAGCTGAAGTCTATCCAGAGGAAAAGATCGTTAGCTCATTAGGATGACTAAAGCTAAGTTTTGAAGGGAGAAAAAAATATTAGGCTGTATTTGAAACACAACTGAGGAAGGAGGGATGGATTTCTCTACAAAAAAGAAATGGCAAAAAAAGACTGGTCAGGTTTATGTAGTACAACCGATAGTCCTTACAAGCACCAAAGGATATCTTCCTGGCACTACCTAGGTGTTCAAATACTTAAATATTCACTCAGAATGAGTTTTTTGTTTGGAGTTAGCATTTTTTCATGTCTTTAGTAGTGTGTTGTTTTATACAGGAAATAGTATCTCCTTTTTTTTTAATTTTCTCATAAATATGTCAATTGAACAGCATTATATAATCACATCTGCAGTTTTTTTCCAGTTGTGGGAGGTTTTTGCATCTTAAGTTTGTGAATTCTATCTGTAAATGTAGCAAACTACTGATATAACTTTGCAGTTTTTTACTATATGGTCAGGATTTGATTGCATTAAAATATGCATCTGAAGCAGAATTTTCGTGTGAGTTCACTCACAGCCTGCTTCTGATCCTACAGCAGTCAGACGCTAAACTTCCCCTGAATTCAAGATAAACAATTAGTCCCACTTCCTAGGCTTTTCTTCCATTTTAAACTCTTGCCTATATTTCTTAATTTCTCATTGAAACAATCTCACAGCCAGTATTTTTCTTGGAAGCTGGATTTATGTGACAATGAAAGTTGTCTTTTTCCTCCTGAAATTTGGGTGTTTCCTATCATTAGAGGCCTGTTGGTTTAGAACCAAGGACTTAATATTTTAAGGATTGCCATTATTTTATTTTAATGATTGCCATTTGTGGATTGACTGAGGAATAGTGAATGCTTTTCTGTCTTAGGCAGCTGCTCTCCATATGGTAGTTGATCTCAACATAGAAATCTCTGACGTGATTGTAGTGGTACTGGACGTTAAAGTGACATAGAGCTAGATGCCATCTGCATTGGCTGGCCTTTAATAATCTTTGCTTCAATGCCTATCTTTTTGATGAGGTGCGTGGAAGAAAGATGAGCCTGTTTCCCTGAGGGACCTGCAAGTATTGGTATAAAATAACAGAATAAGCTCCCTGGATGGGACCTGCGAATTACCAAAACCAACTCAAACAGGAATCTGCTTATTCCATCACATAAACTGCAGATAATGGCTCAGCGATCAAGCATATCAATCTGACCTTATAGACTGACAATAGCAAGTTTTAGAACTCCTAATAGAAGTTAAAAAAGAACAATTTCATTATGCCATAGTGTTTCTGACAACTCCCCATTCTCTCCACTCAATAGATGATCCAGATCACCTGGGTCATAGAGCAAACATTTATTCTTAGGAATAATGATAATATTTGCTGTGTCCTGAGTACTTGCAAAGGCAGTGGACATTTTCTGCAATATTAGAAGTCGTTTCTGGCTTGCTTCTTTAAGAGACATTTCTTTTCCTCTTTTTGTCTCTTGATAATTAACAGAACATCATTTGTATTTCAGTGGGAGCTGGGGTTCTCCACCAACGTTCAGGGACTTGTGCAAGGCACTGTCTGGGGCTTTAAAAAACTATAAACATATATATAAATATATATTTCAAAGGAACACATATGAGTTTGGAAAAGAGAAAAAAAAATGGCAAGAACACATCAGCATGCACTGGCCTAATCAGCTATACCAGCTTAATCAAGGTGTGCCATTTACCTAATGCACCTTTTTGAGAGGAAGCTTTAATTTCTCCTCACTTTCTGACATCCAGACTCTCTTCCATCGTGTACTGAAGTGGGAACCTGTGATGAATCTTTGGATAATGGACTGTTGCTTTGACAAACTACTCCTCTAGTGAAACACGTGCCTGTCTTGGCGACAATAACAGCAAAGTGCGGATTTTGTGGAAGAAATAGAGGCTTTGAGGGCTACAGCACCAGACTCTGAGTCTATAAATTGCTGGACTGGGATGTTAGATGCCTTTTAATATTTTCAAACATCCAGTAGAGTAATGAAAGAACTGTAGGACTATCCTGATGTAAGACCTCGGGAGAGTTGTTTTCAGAGATCATGGGAGCTCACAACTTGTTTAAGAACATGAAGTCCTATCCAAGTAATAGCTGGAAATAAGTTGCTTGATTTTTTCTATCCCTAAAGACAAATTCTTGTAATAGCAAAAGTGTAAAATCCAACAAAGAGAGGCTTGATACTTTCAGATACTCCAGCCACTTCATAGTGGAAAAAAGGCATACTGACAGTGAAACTATTTGGGGTAAATAATGAGGACAGGCTTCTCAGAAATAAACTGGCATGGATTTGGCCATGAGATGTCAGATTCATAACTTGGGAAATGAAAGCCTCTATATACTAGAGAGCAGGCCCTAGCCCAGCAGTGGCAATTCAGCCTTCTGAGCCACAGGGATTTCTTTATAAGCAGTGGTATATTAAATGTGGAATCGGGTAGGCCAAAGGGACAGCAGTAAAACAGAGACAACGTGCAGTGACCAAAAATGAGCTAAAGCCAGACACTAATTACTTTGCAGTAATTTTGTTTTCCTTTAGAGTTGACTAATATCTCTTGCTCCTGGAAGGTAAATGCTTTTCCTATCACTTAGGTTTTACATCTAGTACATTTTTTTTTTTAGTTTAACTGAAGCTGGGGAGAAAGTAGTTTTTGTCTATTTATCCAGTTTAGAACCTTTATCAACGTAAAGATGAGGGGTGGATTTTTATACTGTGCAAATAGCTGGACTGGGCTGAGGAAGAGCACTTTTAGACAGGCCTAGGTCAACAAAACAGATTCATCCATCACATCTGCCAGAACGGAAAGATAGTTGTCTCGATGCTCAGTCAATCTGAGACCTTTCTGCTGAGTCAACTGACAAGATTGCAGATATTTGTGACAATGAGGACGCTTATCCACTAGTAAGTGGACTGAAGACCACCTACACATTTGGCAGTGGGTCTTCAGCTTAGGAAGCTCTAAACTCTTCAACACCAGCATATTGCTATTTGCGGTCCTCTTCTCTTTATCAGTTGACAATCATTACCAAAAACTAAGCTAGAATAAGATAAAATAACAAAAGGAAGGGATTCTGAGGTGATAATGGTGGAAGGTGTGAGAGTCAGTAGAAAGTACAGTAAAGAAACCCATGACAAGTCATGATAAATGGGTCGTTATAAAATTCATGTTTAGGCTGCACCAGTCTGGGGATAATGCCATTCGTCATGGCAACACTGGGGCACTAATGAGCCCTCATTGCATATTCATAGCTTTGGCGCCTCTCTTCTCTCTCTGCCTCCCTCCCACCCTGAACCAATGCCTGGTAAATATCTCCACCTCAAGCTGAAACTCGACTTAGGCTGCTTTTTTTTTTTTTTTTTATTTGTTATGTTGCAGCAATTACACTGTAAAAGTGCTGCACAAGATTGATTGCTCTGATCTGTAGTTCAATTGTAAATTAGAATACACATCCCCCTGGGGACACACGGCCCCTATTTGTGATTAAGAAAAAAGCCCCATAATAGACTAATAGCTAAAGTTCTCTCTCTTTTACTTTCAGGCAATTAGCTTGATGAAATGGCCTCTTTTTGTGTACCCTGGAAGTGTAAACCGATATCATAATGAAGTATATGATGTTTATTCTATTATTTTCACCTTGCCATGTATGTAGGAATGCATAAATAATGGCTGCTTTGTCTGGTACATTTACTGATTCAGAAGTAAACCATGTCTTAAAGATGCAGTGTATGATCCTGCAGCCTTATGTTAAGCTGAGCACCATGACTAGTCCATGTAAAACCTAATGTTCTGCCTAAATAAGTTGGAGACCATTTTTAGTCAGGTGATTAAATACTGTTTGCAAGACACTTTCATTTATAAAGAACCTTAATTGGAAAATCCTCCTAATAACCTTGTGAAAAAAATAAGGTATCTCCATTTTATAGAAAGGAAAACTGATGGGAAGATGCTGAACATGTTACATAAGCTCACACAGGACCTCGGTAAGTGCTTAAGAAATCCTAGCTCCTTGAACATTTTTTCAGGCAATCAGAAGCTCCCTTTCCTCTCTCTTGTAAAGTGTTATTAATTCTGTCCCGGATGGTTCATGGAGTGGCTCTGACCTTAGCTTGCCTCAAAGACGTAAAACTCCTTGGTGTCACGGTTGCCTTCATTCCCATGTGACATACATGACTAAAGCTCTTTCACCTGAATCCAAGGTGGATATGGTCATGCCCATATTCAATATCATGTGTTGGATGTTGGCTGTCCCAAGGCTCAATTTGAGCTGTCAGTCTGAGCAAATGAGTCATGTTGTGCAATAGCGTTATAACACTGTGATGGTGTTCGTGCAGTTGAGCTCAAGATAAATATCTGGGAAGAAAACTGCCATATGATGATAGCTCTGGGCATACCTGCTTTGTGACAAAAGGTGCTTCTACTTTAGCATTTCACTTTGGCCCAGGAGTGTGCTTTTGAAGTGAATCCTCCAAATGACCCTGCTTACCCTGCCCCACAATGCGAGGAAGTCTTGGGGCACGCAAAGTGAATTCTTTTGTGTGAAATCAAACCAGATGATGTGGTCTGGGAGCTCCAGCAGCTAACGGGAATTCTGTCTGCAGGAACATGCTAGAGCTAGTCCAAGTAAACCTCTGACATGCAGTGACCTGGGGCCAGTCCCCGCTCTTCAGTGAGCAGTGTAGACATACCTTTATTTGCCTATTTGCTAAGTGAAGCAGGGTTCCTAAGGAGTTATGAGAAGCTCAGATAGTATGGCAGGAAGGACATGTGAAATGGCCTGAAAAAAACACATGAGAAAATGCACTGGTTTATGTATAACTCCATCAGTTTATCTGCAATAGAAATATTTTCATTTAGTTTAAATTCTTTGTGAGAGAGGTTCTGTAGGGGAATATAACAGAGTTTGGAAACATTTTGCTAAGAAGCACTACCAGTGCAAACCTTTAAAGGGTAACACTCTGTACATGGCTACAATACCATATTCTGTTTAAACTTGTTCATCATTGTCTTCTTGCATGACAGCCCTGGCATTTAAAATATGTTAGGGGTGACACAATACTTTCACCTGGTGCAGACATATATCACTGGAAGGATGTTCTCATAAACAAAGTGCTGCAGGCTATGATCTTATCATTCTCCTCTTCCTTCTTCTCAGTTCGGTTCAATGACAAACACGTATTTCTCTTCTTTGCTCCAGTTTCTGGTCTAGAGAAGCCTGGTGTTGGAGCAACAGGTGATGTTGCAAATCAGGAATGACAAGCATTGGTGGTAGCCTGGTGGGGGGAAAGCAATGGAGTGGGTAGCAAACATGCAACAAATTTTATCATGCTTTGGCTGGCGCACCAATTCTACACAGTGCTGCAATTTTATAGCATGAGCAAAAGTTTACTCACATGCATGCCTGCACACGCACGGGTTTTTGAGAAAGACATAAAGCAAATTAGAGTGTTCACATGTAATTAGTTGACTATTAGTGTGGTTCAGCCAAGGCGATAGGCAGACAGTAAACTTCAAGATAGCTCACAGATAAAAGGACTGAGGGTGTTCTGGAGAAAGCTGGAGGTAATAGTTCAGAAGAGAAATTCCTGACAAATTGAGCAGACATCTAAGGATGTTCCTCCCCTACATCATCAGCACTGCGCTGTGTAGCTATACAGGCCTTCCTGCTTCCCCCTACGAAGCTTAACTCTTCCTGGCATCCAGGACTCTTTCTCCTTGGATAGCCCACTCTTAAATTATTTAAGAATGACTCATAATTTTCTGTTTAAACACATTAGTTTGGACTAAAACTGAAATTCCCTGCTCATGCTTCCTGCCCTCCTTCTTGTGACAGTGTATGAAACAGAGACTATAACCCTTGTACAGGCTGGAATACCTCCAGTTATTTATCTAAGAGTGTAGATGACCAGGTCTAGTAAAAACATTATCACTTACCATAAGTAAGCATCACACTTGGAAAGAAACCTAAAATGTGTCCAAGTTCAAGTCTTTGCAACTTCAATGAAAATGTGGGTATTTTACTAAATCTTTATGCTAAATGAAAATGTCATTATATTTTTCTCTCATTTTAGAGCTGGCAGGGAAGTGCTTTTTTCTGTCCTTTGGGAGTTTTCAAGATTTCATTTTTTCCAACTAATTCTCTGGCTATCCAATAAGCTGCTAACAAAATAAAAAAAAATCAGACTGAGCCATTTTCTTCAGTAATTTCAAAATATTTCAATTTTTGCTTTCACTTACAAATTAAAAATTAAAACCAAAATATATTTCAAAGCGAATAAATGTTAATTTAGAAAAATATATATTGGGACATTTGGGATGATTTTGAAATGTCTTTAACATCTTTTTTTTCAGTTGAGAAGCCTCATTAAAAGCCACATGATTCCCTGCAAACCTTTTTGCCTGTTTGGCATTTTCCAATACAGAGTTTTCATGGGAAACCACAGACATTATCCACTTGTATCATCAATTCAGTATCTAGGGTGTTCTTGTTTGGGATGGCTTCTGAGGAGGAATAACTGAGAACTTCATGCTCTGAGTTGATCAGCACTGAACCTTCAAATACTGCTGAAATTATCCATATTTCTGAGTATCTATTCATGTAAAAGGCTTGCATTTCTCAAAGCCTGTATACTTATGGCCTGTTGTCCCTTCCATTACTCTCAAATAGGACTGATCTAAAGTGTTTCTGTTGAAGTAAAAATTTGTCATAGGTTTTGCACTACTTCTTTGCCAGTGTGTAAACTCTGTAGGAAGTCTATTAGGACTCCATCCTGCAAGGAAAACACACACTCGATATATCAAAGGAAATTTTCTTCTTTTCTGTCATGCCAGACGCAGGGTTCATCAGGCAGAACTAACTCTGCCACAGTGGGTAAAGCCATATTCACTAAAGGACATGTTATTTTTTGCAGGAATCATTTCTCAGTGCACAATTAGCAACATTCAGTAAATAGGAATTCTTTAACCTCCAAAGAAAATTACCATTTCTAGTTTTAACACTCATTTGTTCAAGGCTTATGTAGGCATTTGTCATGAACAAAAGTTCTGTAAATTCTCTACAGAAGAAATGTTGAATCAAGAGTGCAAGGTTGTGTTGATACTTTGGTTCATCTTGAAAGAGGGAACCTTCTGCTGTAGATCTCAAGTGATGCTCAAGAGGAATAACACATATGAGGAGGAGACCCAGCATGCCAGTGGCCAAGAGCCTACCACTAGAGATAAAGTATGGGGACCATGTCAAGGTAAGGTCCCTCACAGGCCACTCAGCAAAGGCTTTCTTTGCAATTCTTGCTGCCTTTCTTATTTTCTTCCCAGGGCCCATCTTGTTCATTGTCTTCATCTCACTCTGCAGAATGACAGGAAAACCTGAGGTTTTTCACAGGTTTCTGGAGAGATGAGCAAGCTTTCAAACAACTGTTTGTCTTGTCTAGAAGTAGCTGTGCTGGGTTAGACCAAAGGTCCAGCTAGCCCCTCACCATGTCTGTTGCAGAAACCCCTAGCAGACATACAGAAAAATGTCAGAAGTCAAACACAAACTAATTCTTCTCCTGAGGCATCTTCCTTGTTCCTGTCACCCAGTGCATTACAGAGACTGACAATAGAAGTTGCATAAAACAAGAATGTTTAATGTTATAAAGGATCTATCTTCCATTAATTTCTATTCCTTTTTTAATCTGATTATATTTTTGGTATTCTGTGACAGAAAGTCCCATGGTTTAATTGTGCTGCATGACAGATGTAAAATTTTGTTCACTTTAAACCTCTTTTGCTCCTTGTACTAACATAGTGAATAAACATTCCGCTCTTCAGAACATTCTTCATAACTTTTGTCATCGTATAAACCTCAGTCATCGCCTTTCAAAGAGTTCTAAATGTATCAATTTTTTCCCCACGTGAAAGCAGATACATACAATTACCCACCAGACAACCACTATCAAACCGAACTGTTGTTACTGAGACTGAAGCTCTTCCAAAAATTAATTTATTTAAAATAATCCAAACAGTGCAAATATCTGAAGATCAGGCAGATCTCTAAAACCTGCCTGCAGCAAATTCATGCAATTAGAATCATGCTCATAAGTGTTGGAGTCTTAAAACATTAATAGATCATTTTAATGGAAGGAGTTATTAAAATTGTATTTGATTTGCATTATTACATCACTGAATGCACTATGGAAAACTGAGTTCATGAGAGAAGTACAGCACAAAACGAATTCTTATTATCTGAGTTGGAACTTTAAAATAGACCATGCTTTAAAGTTCTGCCTGAGTTTTCTTTAGTTTTATTTCTCTTCTAAATTGATATGAACTCCTGTTTTTATATTAGAAATAGAAAATGAGGAGGAGGATAAGAAAATAGCTGGAGATTGAAATAAAGCCTCAGAAAAGTAATTTGAGGAGCAAAAAATCCTTCCCAACATAATTTTTATCATATGAAATGTGTTGTTCTGATCATAACCACTATCAAAAGTCCCATGAATTGCAGGGTCTCTGTAGATGATTTAGGAAAAAGTTGTCCAAATGTGGAAGCAATTATAAAGAAATTCATGACTCGTTAGTAAGCATTCCTTGTTTTATTTCTGTTACAAGTAGACTGTAATTTCTGGATCTCTATCTGACATCTTTTCTATTGGGCACTTACCCTCCCTGATGAGTTTATAAAATTCCCCATTTCATTAGTGGGACATCATCAGCAAATCTGATGTACAAACTTCTTCCTTAATCCAGTAGAAAACAGAGTCTGAGTCAATGGAATCATTTCCAACAGATTTAGGAATAAACCTGCAAGAGATAAAAAAAGTATATAACCATAATCACAAAGTGGAGGAAGGAATACAGTGAACTTGCTCTGCAACAGAGATATTTTTAGTTCTGTATTCTTTAGAATCCCTGTAAAGGTACGTCCCTCATGCACAGTTGTCGAAAATAGCGTTTAGACATTTAGACTTGAGTTGATTTAAGCTGGTACAGAAGTGTGCTCTAAATTTTTCAGGGCAGCGCAACTGCGAAAATGGTGTCTTCATGTTCAAAAGCTCCATATCATTTAGAGGAACTGTGCCAATAAATTAAACAAAGGAGAGTATTTCTATTAAAAATAGAAACAGTGTCCTATAGAAAAAATATTCTCTATCTTCTGAATTTAAAATATGGTTTAAGATTCAATGATCAGACCCTTAGCAGGTGTAAATCATCACAGAAATGATGCTGTAACACTTTATATGATATTACCAAATTGTCTTGCTGGTAATTAAGAATATCCTCTATGGAATAAGGACCAATGACAGGACGAAGTATAAGTTGATATTGTCTCAGCACGCATATGTGGTAGACAGAAATATTCATGTGCATAATCTTACACCTTGCCTACATGATACCCAGTGGGCTAAAGTAATAGCATACAGAATTATCTTGGAAAAGGCAATTCTCAACAGAAACTAAAAATCTTATGAGTTGTCTGTAAGTTTCTCATAATTATACATGGCAAAAATGAAAATAAAACCAACAGGCGTGCACTTGGAAAATGTTTCTTTAAAAACGTTTCTTTAAACTTTCTTTAAAAATCCTGAGCATATTATACTCCGATGTTTTTAAAGCCCATTTTTTTCTGCATTTCAGCCCAAGAAAATCAGTACCTCTTTCCCCATTTCATTTCATGAGTTTATTATGTCTATATTCTACAGCCCAGGGAAACAAATATAATTCCTATTAGGAAGGTAATGAAGTCATTCTGATGACCCATGACAAACTTTTGCTCTGAACTCTGGTGTAAATTTCAGGGGAAAAGGAAACCTCTTAATTCAGTAGCCACTTCCATGAAGAGCCATGCAAGCCATGAGGTCTGCTACAGCACAGTTCCTTTAGCATACCAGCGTAATGATGGATGAACCACTCGGTGGATAAAGAATTGGCTGGATGGTCGCGCTCAGAGTTGCAGTCAACACCTTGATGTCCAAGTGGAGAGCAGTGACAAGTGGCGTTGTTCAGGGGTCGGTGTTGGGACCAGCATTGTTTAGCATCTTTGTTGGTGACATGGACAGTGGGATTGAGCGCACCCTCAGCAAATTCACTGACGACACCAAGCTGTGTGGTACCATCAACCTGCTGGAGGGAAGGGATGTGCCATCCAGAGGGACCTGGACAGGCTGGAGGGGTGGGCCTGTGCAAACTTCATGAAGTTCAGCAAGACCAAGTGCAAGGTCCTGCCCACGGGTCAAGGCAATCCCAAGCACAAATACAGGCTGGGTGAAGAGTGGATTAAGAGCAGCCCTGTGGAGAAGGACTTGGGGGAATTAGTGGATGGAAAACTGACTGTGAGCCAGCAATGTGCGTTCGCAGCCCAGAAATCCAACCGTGTCCTGGGCTGCATCAAGAGAAGTGTGGCCAACAGGTCGAGGGAGAGGATTCTCCCCCTCTACTCCACTCTCATGAGACCCCACCTGCAGTGCTGGGTCCAGCTCTGGGGCCCCCAACAGAAGAAGGACATGGACCTGTTGGAGTGTGTCCAGAGGAGGCCACAAAGATGATCAGGGGGGTGGAGCACCTCCCCTATGAGGGGCCTACAGGAAAGCTGGGGAGGGACTCCTTAACAGGGAGTGTGGTGATAGGACGAGGGATAATGGTTTTAAACTGGAAGAGGGTAGAATTAGGTTAGATATAAGGAATAAATTCACTGTGAGGGTGATGAGACACAGGAACAGGTTTCCCAGAGAAGCTGTGGATGTCCCCTCCTTGGAAGGGGTCAAGGCCAGGTTGGATGGAGCTTTGAGCAACTCAGTCTATTGGAAGGTGTCCCTGTCCGTGGCAGGGGATTTGGAACTAGATGACCTTTAAGGTCCCTTCCAAACCAAACCATTCTAGAATGAATCTTTTCAGAATCAAACTTTTCTTTAAAAATCAAGTGCTTCCCTTCCTCAGTATTAAAAGTTCATCTCTTCTGATACTTGTGAAAATTATTTTTAACAGCTTCCTTAAGGAGACGTCCATTTTGAGCAGCATAGTCTCAGGGCTGGGTTCTCAGATGTTCATGAAATGTGCTCTCACCTATGTGTTCTGCTCATGGCTTTCCCCAGTATGCTATGGAGTTCTGAAACCACTTGGTTTTAATTCAAATTAAGTCACTATGGGGATGGTAGGTCTAAATTCCATGTAACGAAACGCATAGCTGATGACCAAATCCCTGTTTTCTCATTTTGGACATTAAGATCAATTTTGGTTCCACTACCCAAAAAACTTTAGAGATAGTCAAATAGAGGGAGGAAAAGTATAGTGCATAATGGTAAATGATGCTTCAATGCATGTGTTTAAAATGTCCTGTAAGTCCAGAATAACCAGAATCATGATGTCATAACCAGGTGACATTAAAAGGCATAAATATTTGCTATACAAGACAAAAAGATAGTCTGTATAGATTACTCATGGTAATCTTTATTGCAGATATTGAAGGATATTCTAGATTAGCAGAAAACAAGAAATAATTAGGCATATATATATATGATTAGTCTTTGATCTCATGTAAAATGTAGAAGGCAGAAAATACTGTGTATTAAAGGCCCTTGAGCAAGAACCATTATCTAGGTATTAAGTGCAAACACATTATAATTGGAAGACTTTTTCCAAGGTATGAAAAAAATCCACTAACAGCAGGAAGTAGAAATATTTGAATGCTTCTCTTGAAGCTCTCAAAACCAAATTTGGATGCCTCTGTGTAAGACAGGCTCCAGCACTATCATCCCTCCGGGAGCTCTGATCAGGCAGTCTCCTGATCTCAATATCTGCACAGTCCAAGCAGGGACACACTGAATATTAGCATCTTTCTGAAGCTACTTAATGTATTAGGCTGTTTTTTAACCTGTTGGTATCCTGATTTCTCTTGTATCATGTAACATGAAGAAGTGTAGCCTTTTTCATTATTAATATAGAGCATACAGGTATCCACATGTGAAGACTAGCAAAATGCTGCCTGTTGTAAAACAGCAAATATTCTGTATAGCAGGAAAATTCAGTGACCTGCCTACTAAATGAGAAGCACAGTTTCTCATGTATGGCCCCCAGTGAACTCATTCCATCTTGTGCATACTGGAGCTTTGTAAATCTCCAGAGTTTTGTGTTTAGCAAAGCAGATGTGCAAATGGAGATCCTGGTGACCTCACCTCTGAGAATCAGGCCTTTGACACACATTACTCTCCTGCTGACAGCAAGAGAAGTGTGGATCAGTCAACATTTCACACCTGCAACTAATGTAGAAATTGTAATGATATAACTGAGCATTAAGAATAGAAGCGATGCTTTGAACACAAACCAGCTATATTTAATGGGAAAGGTGCAAATCCACATTATGTCTCAGGATATGTATTAGCTGCAGCCCATCTTTAATCTGGAAAGAAAGAATTTTATCCAAGGGAATTTACGTCAAAGAGTTTCTCTTTCCTCTGGCAGAAGTGGTGATTAGGCTACAATTGGCCATTGGTTTTATCTGTAGTTGGGGAATACACGATTTAGTCCATACCACTTCAACCGGCAGGCCAGTCTCAGTTCAAGATCCTGATCTGCTATAAATTCCTCTTACAATCAATAGAACAATGAACTTGGGGTAGAGCTGAGGACCTTGTCCAGCTCCTTTGACCTGGACAGAGCTGACCTGGTAAATCTGCAGGGGGGTGAGATATCACTGAACATCCTGAGTTCTCCAGCTCCTCTCTGCCTTGGGAAGTCTGTGCCTCCAGACAGGACCCTGGGGCCAGGAATTACAACAGCTTTTCACCCACTGTTTTCTTGTTGGTAACACATGCTCTGCACTGCTTCTTGGGTCTTTTGGACTTCTACTAATGCTGCGGCAGGTATTATCCTGATCGGGGCTCTCTTCACTAAATCAGATCTATCAGCTGCAGAGCATTTGGGGTTGGATGTTTGTCTGCTGCCCCATGTAGGAGTAACAAATCTTGGGTGCGTAGAAAGGTACCATCACCCTTTACATCTACCTCCTTTAGCCCTGGGAATTCCTCACCACTTGATGGTGTTTGGAGGTTTCTTTCTCAGTGTCTAACAGGTGGCTGCTCTAATGCCTCCCAGCCTACAGTCTGATGCCTCATGGCTTTCCTCATGGCTGAGAAATGTCTACAGGTGGAAGTGAGCAGGTTTGTCTCCTCCTGACATGCATACAGGGTGAGAATGGGTCACACCAGCACATCTCTCCTTGAAAAGTCAGGGGACACTACCACCACCAATATGGGCCCCTGGGCAGTTACGTGACATTTGGCTTGAGAAAGGAAACCGGTTTGTCACCTCATTGCTTAATGGTGTGATCTCAAGACAGAGCTGAGGTGTACCTATGGGCACAAGAGATCAGATTACATTATTAATACTGTACTCTTCATGTTCTGAAGATATTCTAGCTTCCGACCTCAGAATGTGATACAACATTAAAAATGTGGGATTCTAGGTTACATGAATACTAAATTGTAGGTTCTCCTACAAAGAAAACAAAACAACTCTCCCTACTCATCCTCCTGATTTCTGTTAGAAGATATAACAGCTTCAAAGTAGGTGAGAGCTGTCATAATCCATGAGCCCTTTGCCTGAGAACTGTAAATACATATAGGAAAGGTGTTCTTACCCAGAATAATGTAAACTATAGATGAAGGATGTGTGAATACTTTTGTGTAACATGATTGTATGTATGTATTCTGCAAAATGTATTTTGGATGTAGTTGAGAACAGTAGCGTGTATGATTCAAAGTAATCAGGTACATTAAAACATATAGGAAGGGCATAGAAAAGACCAGGGAAAGTATAGAAAAAATCAGGAAAAAAAGAAAGAGAATAGATGTGGAGACAGCTAAAATGATGACAGGTGTGACAGGCAGGATCAGGTAGGACAAATCCAAATAGTTTATAAGATGGAAAAATGCCTCTCTGGCATTGTACCTTTAGTGTTTCTCCACAATGATGTTATAGTGCTTTTCCTACTCTTGATACAAACAAAGCACTGAAGATCTCCTGATTTTTTTTCCCCTGTGTAAGATGTCCTTTACGCTGTGATGAGATCACTGGTATATTAGTTCATTTTAATCTTTTCAGAAAGAATCCAGGAAATGCAGTGAGGTCATGACTGCAGTAATGTCTAGAAGGATGGTTTTATGGAGGAAAGGAAGATTTTTCCTCTCATTTAGTAAAACTGTAACAGAATTTGTGGCTCTCAAGTTTGTTTATTTTTGTCTGTTGCATGTTTTTTTGTAAAAGACAGCCTGCTTCGTACTCTTTTTTAATTATTGCATTAATCCAACAAAGCTTGCGGACAAAGAACCCTGCTAGAGCAGTGCTCCATATGAACAATCATCTAGAAGCATCTTTACCCATGGTACCTCCCCAGTCATGCAGTCAAGAGGGGGGTAAAAAAAAACAGACTCCTGTGATGACCTGAATGTCCTCACATTACACCTTCTGTATCATTCAGAAGGCAAATGCCTCACTCAGAACATCCTAGTTCCCATCTCTTTCAAGGAGAAAAATCCTTGGGGCATCCCCCAGGGCCATGGTATCACTGTTTAATATGACATATTTGTGCCTCATTCATCAATGGAGTAATATCAGGCACGAATTTCAGGCAATGACTGTGACTCAGAAGTGCCAAACTTTCACTGTTACTCTGATTTTACCTCCAGTCTTTTCCACTCTCTGTTTGCTAAGTGAAGTGACAAGACTTATTGATATGATTCTGAAAGGTCTCTGGATGGATTTAATACTGGAAAAAAATATGTAGACAGATGGAATCATATGCCTCGCTTTAGCACGGCCAATGTATTGTATTTTAATGTGTTCTAATGAACTTAAAAATTACTCCCGGGTGTGTTTGCTGCCTGGGTCAGAGGGGTTATTTTGAGTTTGCTGTCTTCCTGGATTCTTGAGATAATTCCCTCCGGATTTGTTGGGTCAACAACAAAGTGGTGATAACAAATACCCTGCTTTAATCCGGTGCTATGCTTTCCCCCTCTTTGCAATGTGGATTTGCGCATACTAACAGTTACACTGCTCCAGTTTAACAACTTTAGGGCATTAGTGACATGCAGGATAAAACCAGTTCCCCTTTCATATCTAGAGACCTAACGTCCTGGATGATCTGTGTGACACAGCAGATGCCTCAGGTTTAGTTTTGCTCAAAGAGTTTAAGAGCTTTAGTTGCCCAGAGAGGAGTGGGAGATTAATGGCATTCATTGATAGTGGTAGGGAACTGTGTGCTCTAAATCCCACTGCAAGCAAAGAAGAGCCCACCTCTACATACTGCTAATATACATAACTGTAGAAAGCCTTCCTTTTTAAAAAGACTAATTAATAATGCTTAGTGGTCTGAATTTCTAAGTATGAATTGTCAGGGATTTCAGCAGGCTTAGGGAGGTGGGGAAATGGGTTAACATTGCATTGTTTAAAATTACAGGGTTTAAAATTGTTTAAAATGATAAGCAGATAGGGTTTCCACACCAGATTTGAGACATTTGTTCTCTTCTATTTCTACTAAAATTTTGGCTTGAGCTCACATTGTCATTCTACCCAGACTGCTTCCCAGACGAGCTAATTTGTCTACCTGTGTTCCATTTTAGGCCTTGGTTTTAATTTGAGGATGATTCCTGCTAATACCAAAGACTGGATAGGACATCCATTAAAAGTCTACACAGCAATTGAAATGGAAAATTCCAAAAGAAACCCTATTAGAGTTTTTCTCCATCAAATCAACATTACAGACTTCTTATGCATTTCTTAATTAGACATTGATATTAACTGGACTGTTGCATGATTTAAATCTAGCTCTTAATCTCAGCTATTCTATGCTGCTGTAGTTTTTATGACATCCAACTAGCGACTGCTTTATGCATTAATCTATCTGGAAAACCACCTTCACATTTTTTTTGTCTTTTTTTAGAAGAATAAAGGCCCCAAGAAGGAAATGAAAGCTTTTGGGTTCAGCCATTAGTAATTTTCTGCTTAGTATTTGAAAAATTGCTTATTTTAATTGCTTCATAGAAGAAAAAGATATCAAAGCTAACGTTCTTTCTCTCCAAACTTTGTAATTATTTCTCTCAGACTCTTATTTGAAATGCCTTGAAAGGATTTTCATTGAAATGTAGATTTCTTCTCTTTCAAAAGTACTTTTATTCCCCCGTGCTTCTTTCCCTTTTTTCCTAGTGACTTCCTCTCTAGATTTAGAGCAAAATACATAGACTCCTATCTCTGGACACTGTAGCATGTGTCACACAAATGTCCCTTAAGTACCATCTTCTTTAAAACTAACCTTCCCATGGCCTAGAGACTGTGCTGACAAATGGCCATAGGTCTTAGACAGCCTGGTATCCTTGGGCTTCCTCCACGGACAGTGAAGAAGTCATAGGTGTTATAGGGGTTTGCTATATCAGAGTCGTGCTCATTCGGAAAACTGTTGTGTGATTTGCCTATTAATATCACTACCAAAATCAGGGGAGCCTAATAGAAAAGTTTTATAAATCTTAGTGAGCATGTCAGTGAACTGAAGTATGGGGTTTGTGATAAAGTCTAGGGACAGGTAAACTTTGTATAGTTTCAGATCCTGTTTCCAGCAGTATAAATCCTGAATATCCTAATCCAGGAAGGAATTTGCTAACCAAACCCTGCAGTTAGTTCTGCATTGCATTTAAACATCAGTAGCACAAAGCTTCAGGATCATGTTGGCCTCATCAGTAATCCTTGATACCAATACAGCAATAATACAGTAGCAAGAAGTTCTTTATTTCACCTATACATTTTCAGGGAACATTATTTACTAATAGATTATGATCTGGTCAAAATGATCTATACATTCATTACATCTAGAGTGGGGTTTCATAACTCACAGTATCTAAGAATGAGGCAAAACTTGCATTTGTTTATAGTGCAGCAATTCTGCTCAGCAAAAAAAAGGTGCAGAGAAAATACTGTCCTAAGCACCTTGTGATCTGCTCTGAGTCCCAGGTGATTTCTCATGCCAGCTCAAAAACATCTTTAAGAGCCTCAGAAGAGTGGGGGCCTGGCTGCCTCAGAGACTCCTCAAAATATAGCTGTTCTCTCTGCAAATAAGTGGCCCTACAAGCCTAGTGCAGTCATGGCTAAGGTTATCTCCTAGGGGGAATCTTCAGAGTGGAACAAAACATTTTGAGAAGAGAAGATTGAAATGAAGCTAAAGCATTCTCAATATCAGATTTTACATGTATTTTTTTGCAATAACACAAAAGGGAGAAAGAGAATGAGAAAATGAGTTAGAGGAAGATGGAGAGAGAGATGGTCTATTAAGCAAAGCTACTTTTTTACTCTCTGAATTTACAGTCCTGATAGACATCTTTATTCAAAATTACTCATTTTTTATATTCAGATGCTACAATTTTCAATACTAGGTCCTAGATTTGTCTGGACAGATTACCTTCTTATTCCCACAATGAAACTTAATTATCCTTTTTATGTCTTCAGATACTTTCAGTCATTTCCTGAACTGTTTCTGGGGACAGAGAGCAGTTGATGGGTCAGTCAGTAATGCAAGTACTGTGCGTCCCTGTTGGCCACACATTTTTGAAGGTAGAAGCCCTTTGGTCGCAGGTCTCCTTAGAAAGATTTTGAGCACTACTACATGTAATTTGCTCAGATTTACTTTTGCTTTTTGACTAGGCAGAGACTCATCATTTTCTCAGCACCTTTCTGTGTATTACTTGGAAGCATCTAAATGTGAGTAACTCACCTGGAATCTGTAGAATGATATTTGAATGATTCATTTCTGAAACAAGAATAGCCCCTCATGAAATACAAGATGGAAATGACTACATGGTTTAAAACACACCTTCCTGTATCTCTGCTGTTGCAGCAGAAGGGAATGCATCTGAGCAGTTAAAGTCCAAATGACTAAATAAATAGGTTCAAAGCAGCAGCAGTAGCACAGAGGGCCATATAAGTTGCTGGTATTGAGTACTTACTCGACTTTCGGACTCTTCATTAGTTTCATCTGTAAAGAAACCTATAACACACATTATCCATTATCACTACCTTCTGTGTCTGAGGAAAACTAACAAAACGTAGTCAACATGGAAAGGTTGAATAAGATAACCCAAAACTTGCAAGTACTAAAGAGAAAATTATAATGAGTATCCGTTCAGTCTTTGAGAGTTATTTTTTGGCTCTTATTATTTTTGTAAAAGTCTCAATTGTTTAAATAAGAAAGTAAAGAAATGTTACAATAAATAATAGACTTAAGAAAAATCGCCCAGTTCATCAGAAAGTAGAGAGATAGCACAACTGGTGTGTGTTATAGAATCCTTTATGAATGGAACACTAAATTCCAAAGGGCTGACCTGGTAAAATAATTTTAATACATAAATAGAGCAGATGTTGCTGTGGTACACAGGTATGCTGTATGGGACTGAACAAGTAGTGGTCAAATGCAGTTCACATCTAGACTGGGATTAACAACAGACTTTGTATGGACTTTATACATTGTATAAAACCCAAATTAAACAAAAATCCACTTACCCTGAAATAGCATTCATATTCCAGTCACATTTCTGCATGAAAGTTGATTCTTCCAAATCCAACTTGTGACCCCAGCCTGGAAGCAGGGAAGAGGATGGTGCAGTATCACTGAGACTGCATAGTCTGTCATACCAAAACCAGAGATTAAGACAGCACTGCAGAATAAAACACACGTTTCCCTGTCACACCCAACCTACATTTTTTCCTGATGAGTTTATCACTCTTAATAATTTCCACTAGCCTGAGAGAACAGATAATCTGTTTCCTATAAATACAATAAATAATGCTTCAAAGGACATGGCATTTATTCAATTCATCATTTCAGTGATTCAAAATAAATGTAAAAAGAAAAGATGTCTAAAGCAACAAGCAGCATGATCCTGGGATAGAGGGTCTCAGGCTGAGTCCCCATTTTTCTGTTGATGGGTTCTGCCATCTTAGACCGGTAACTTCAACCTTCAGCCTGGGTGCATTTGTCTGCCTCCATAAAACAGATAGTTAGCACCTTTTATAGGGTTCGTACAGTACAGTGTACTGTACAATCCGTACAGTGCATGGCAATAAACTAGGTCCTGATCTCATCTGTGCCCTTGCTCCATGTGACTGGAAAATGAGTGATAAAAAATAATAATAAGCTCTGAATAATTATGTATTGTCTTTACAGTGAAGCAGGCCTTGAGCATTGCGAGCTCTCCACTGGGAGAAGTCCCATTTAAAAATTCTCCCTGGCACAAAAATGAATCGGATCCTGTCACATGAATGGCCTGCATTTACTATTCTTTTCACTTACCTTCTAGTCGTTCATTTTCTGAGCTGACTTGTTCCTGTTCCCTGATTGTCGGCAGGAACAGGGTAACAAGAACTTGCTGGAAATGGACTATTAAATAAATAAACAAACACAGAAAGAACTGCTGACTCGGCAGATTCACTATTACAACCATTATATAAAACTATCAAACAACAAATGCAACTTCTGAACGTCTCATGATTCACATCACAAACAGCAAGGGAGAAAAGTGAGAGAGGATTTTGACCAGAGCTAATGAATTTGGCACAACACTGGATTTTGAGATCATAAGAAATTCAGGCTGAATCCAGGTTGAATTTTTGGTCTGTCTGAGCAGCAGATGTTCTCCTTCCTGTAACCATTGCAACATTAAGCACTGCATCCATCATCTGTAAAAAGGCAGCACTTGGATTACCCCGATAGCAAGGACCACTCCACTATAGCCAAGAAAATCAGTTAGCATCTCGGCTCTAGTATATTGAAATGTTTGGGCAGTTCAGGAGAATGCTCCTCTTCTTCCAAGCTCCTGACAGCTCTAAGTGTGATACCAGGGCTGCTTGTTTCATCTGGGAGACGGACAAAGCACATGTTGCCTAGACTTTGAAGCTCTTAGAAAGGTAACAGTTCACACCTGCTGCATTGGGCTTGCTCCAGGTATGGGGCATATCCCCAACAGAGATGGAGCAAAACAGAATAAGACAGAGGCAGAAATACAATGAGTAACCTGATGGATATTTTGGTGAGAAGAAGGGGAGATCAATTGTAGGAAAAATCTGCTGGCCTTTAAGTGTCCTGGAGCATCTACTGCCACACTGAAGCAGTGAGTTTCCATGTGGCTTTAAGACATCTGCCCTAAGAAAGCATTTGCAATTGAAACTGCTTCCTCTTTTTCTTAACTATCCAATTCCCATGGGCCAGCAGTTGCCTTGCTAAATGAAATGCTTCTTTAGGGAGACTGCCTGGCCCCAGGGATTGGTAATGCAATATAGTGCCTTTCATCTCTCACCCATGAACCCAAGTCAAACAGAGTTTGGTAAATGGCCAGTAACCCTTACCATCCCAGGGGCTGCTTGGTGACATGTGCGAAATGAGGAGGGTCATCTCTGTGTCTGTTTACTAGAAGGCAAGTGTCAACTTCACCATAAAAAGGAACACGGTTACTATTCATTATCACCCAATTTAACATTTTGAAGCCAAAAGAATGAGCCCAAAAAACTCAGCCATCTTCTTACCCAACGATGGTTGTCCCAGTACATCAGGGCTTGAAGAACACTAAGGAGGACAGTTGCATTATAGCAAACCAGGCTGTGCCTCTCCTGCAGACAAGACATCCAAGTCTGAACTACTCACAGTGGCATGTGATTGCATTTGTCCCCAGATCTACGTGGAAATCCCCAAGAAGAATGGTTCACTTTTCAGGTGCAGCAGGCACTGAAGCACGGCCATGAAGTTACAGAAAGCTGCAGACTTCTGCAAATCTGCATTTGGGGGTCTTAAATAGACACAGGCAACCTACATAGGGACACAGCATCCAGCACTGATAGAGTTAATGTGCTGAGAAATCCTTCACTGGAAGGCTCTGTTCCCTCACCCATCATGAATATACTGTTCTGGTTACCAAAATAGCTGTATTTGGAAGGGTTGAAGGCCAGAAGCTCACTGCGGTACCCATTCTTGCCCTATGCACTGCTCATTTTAAGGTCAGACCTTTAGCATCAGGAACCTGTTAGAAGAAAGAAGAATTGCTTTAAAAGTTGTTGCCACTCTGGGGGTTACCCTGGAAGGTCTGAGAGGGGAAAGGGAAGGGCAGGGGCAGATAAACACTTGGCCACATGAAAAATCAGCTGCCCCTAAATTTCAATAGATCTGTATAAACCTCTGAAACCTATTCAAAACTCCAGCCAGCTTGTTCTTCCTCATAGTGTTTCCAGTCGCTACTATCATTTTGTAGCCCTTCTATGCCATAGCAATGATAATATTGTTGTTGTCAACTGTGAGTTACTGTTTTATCCCTACCATCTTGATTAATGCATTAAATTGGTATACCTATGTTAATTAAACAGAAGATGGCAGAGGCAGCTTTTACTTCTTATTCTTTGGGGTAGATCATTTCCCAGAGCTTCACAGGTTGTGGAAAAATAACAATACAGACACACCACACATCATATTTCAGCTCAGCTGATAAAGCTGTTTTACTCATACAGTGGTCCATGATTTTTTTTGCATGTGACAGTATAGGCTTAATTACCATGCTGCTGCTGCATGGCAGTTCCCCTTGCTTTTTTTTTTTTATTTGTATTATTTGCAAGTCGTAATCATGTTTTCCTGTCATCCCCGAGCAATGTGCGTGCGTGCGTACAGGCAAATGCCAAGCCTGGAAAGGAAATTTGATGCGTGTCCATGAATTGGAGTTTTCAAACTTTGGCTGAAGATTAGTACATGTAAACATAGCTCTGCCCCCTTCATCTTGGATAATTGGTCACAAATGCTACTTGACACTTCTCAAATCAGACACTTTACATACTTCTGAGCATAGCTGAACTTTTTTGGCAGGAATTAATTTGCTTTGCAACTCAGCCGCTCATTCCTGGCCCGATCCCTACTCCAGTGATTTCAGTGCAATGTTCTGCCAGTGCAAGAAGCACAGAGGCAGGACCAGATCTGTTTGCTAGCGTTGACGAGCCTGGCTTTGTTGACTCCCTCAGAAATACAATTACTCTAGCTAATGTTCTGCCCTTTGCCAGCCTTGATTAACAGTGGGATTTTTACCTTCAGGTCCCTCTCTCTATTCCAATTACTGTACAAGTCACACTGCATCAGGGGACATCTCAGAAAAATGAAGACGCCAACATAGCATCACCAGAAAATGCAACTTCTGACATGGCAGGACCCTTCCACAGCAGCATCAGCTTCATGGGAGATGGCTACAGACACCATCTGCCCCCAGAGAGATTGTCTCAGTTTTCTCCTACCTCTCCTGCAAACAGTGCACGCTCCAGCAGAGAAGGGGAATCCATTTCTGAAGTACTGATGAAGTTTGAAGTAGCCACAGAATTTCATGCTATTAAACAGCCTCCTGTTTGCTCTGACATTGCTGTGTGTTTACTCACTGTGCACTGGTACTGCAAGAGCTGAACAGACCATATGCTCACTTAGAAGGGCTGCCAGGTCTCAGGGAGCATTACTGTGTCTATTCCAGGAGGGGTTTGGGGCAAGAATACGTTCCATAAAGGTTTTCACTAGGAATATTGTATTTTATCTGGTGATTTATTTCTGTCCAGCCTCTGGACTAAATGGCAGTTTATCAGCATATCCGTGTACATCTATGAATAGCCAATGGAAAATATCATTCACCCTTTATTCACTGGGATGTTGATAAGCTGCAGCATATTAAAAATGTTTGTCGGTTTGTTCTTTTCAGCTATCAAGTGGGATGTGTGCCAGCATGCCCTCCTCATGTTGGCTGCTTCATCCAGAAAATGGAGAGAAAAATGATGAAACAATGTCAGTTCTAGAAGAGGGCGAAGGATTGCATGAGTTATTTTAATATTATTGTCTTGCTCATGACTAACACTAAATCTGTAAATTAGTTTGAGTTCCTACCTGCAGAAGGATGACACCTTGCGCTGTACTTCATGTATAGACCATGAGAAGAGCAAATACCTGGTCACACACTCACGTTGCCTCGGTTCTCAGGGCTTCCTACAGCTCAAAGCACTGATGAGAAGCAGCCAGAACAGGAACAGTCCACACAATGTTTCTCCAGCCTCTGGTAACTTGTGCCATGACTGAGAGCTGCCCAGAGACAGTCAGGGAACCAGCTGCATCAACCACCTCTCTGTGTGCTTGGTCCCCACACTTTCCAGTCATGGTCTTGTGATGGTTCATCCCTGGAAAAGAAGGGTAGCTGGTGTTACAAGAGATACAGCAGATTCACTGTGGAGAAGCAAATGCCCTTATTGCCCCTGAATTTGCCATGAAATAATGAAAGGGAAGACATTGCATGCTAGTATGTCTTGGGTTTTCATATATTCTTACCTTAAACTAAACAGACAGAGATGTATCTTGCCTCCTCCTGTTTGACTCTGTTATTGGAATCATCCTGAGAGTGGTGGATATGATATTTATAGGTGAACAAGGCACCAATTGGCAGAGAGATGCAACATAGCTCTAAAGCCTGAGCTAAGGAGGAGGCTTAGTTTCCATTGCTATTATATATCACTATATAAATTTAGCTTTCAGGTCCTAGACATTTTAAAATAACATGTCTAGTGTTAGAATAGAAGAGTATCAGAAAAAGTGAATTACAGGTTACAGGCTTCTAGTATTTGCAGTAAAAGAGCTATTATTGTAATTACACCTATAGAGTACTCATTTATGTTGTTATTAGGGGAAAAGGATGGTAGAATTAGGATGTATGGAGAGAAAATCTTGGAGAAGGGGAGACAAATAATTTAGCTGGAACAAAGAACTATGATGGCTACTCAAGATACTTCTGTTTTCAACACGTGAGCTCACTGTATGTGTGTGGACCTGCAATGTCCATGATCTAGGGCAAACCACTATAGGTGACTGATGTCTGATACAAATGGGAACAAACTACAGCCCACAGAAAAGCTTGACCTTACACACAAACCCCCGGACTGGGAGCCTTTTTGTACCATTGAACATCTCCATAGTCTTTGCTAGGTGAGAATGGAAATTGCCCAAATGACTCCGTGAGCTCGATACTTCACAGACAAAAATCCTTCCCCACTGCCAAAAAAGGTCAAACCAAGACTCTTGAACATTTGAAATTATACTAAAATAAGAAAAAAATCTTTTTTTCAAGGGAAAGGTGAATCTCCATTTTGACTCATTATTTTGTATTTGGGGCTAAGTGGCCGTTATTAGTACATAGGTACCCACTCCTGTAAATCCACTGCGTTGCCTCCTGGATGTCATTACTGAAAGCAAGTGAACTGTTGCTTCAGTAGCTAAAGATTTACTTACTTAATGCCTGGTGTCATCAACAAATTCAGGATGGCAATGACATCCTACTTGTCTAAGCTAATATACAGCTTTGCACTCTCCTTGTTTTTCTTCCCATTCAAACTTATGGCTTAGTGTTAATGTCTACCACTAACAAACATTACAGCTGAAGTGAACGAAGTGATGAATTAACACACCGTTTGTATGTAGATAATTAGAAGTCCGGCTGAGTAGATCACATTATTTAATGTATCATCATTATGTTTGCATTTAAAAAGCATCTAAACAACATTATTTCTTCTAGAACTCCATCTCTCCAGTGCTCTGACACCAGGGACTGTGTCGTGCATTTTGGTAGAGATTTGTTCTCTAAAAAATGATAGAACCCCTTGGAGCTTAAATCATTGCTGTAATAAGTTAGTAAGTTGTTCCTACTTGAGAAAACTCTTGTGTCAGGAGTAAAACTCCTTGTTTGGCTGTGCTGCAAGAAACAAGATGATCTTTCATTATGACAAGTCAAACTGATCTGGTTCTTCCAAGTGCAGACTATATTGATTTACAGTACTAATATAGAAAAAAGCAGAATTAAAAAGCTGGTTTATTTAGAAACTTACTTATTCCTAAAAATGTCTGTTCAGCTCATTTTTAAATTTGATTTCTTATCCCAGGTGACTTACACTGCATTTCTGACTCTCAAGAACTGTTTGTGCCTGACAACAGCTGATCGAAGTACAAGCATAGTTCAGTCATTTTGATTGTAAGATTTTTGTTTGTTGCTTTATTGGACAATGGTGTTTGCAAAAGAGAGATTAAAAGCACCAGAAACAGAATTACAGACCACAGTTAGTGCCTGAGACTTAATATTAGTATAGGACCACAGTCTGTAAGATCAGTGGCTGGCAAATGAATCCAGCTTGCAGGCAGAATCAATGTCTTGTTCTGAAAAAACAGTAAGGAAAATCCGTGCCAGTGTTTCAGCATGACAAATGAACTTAGGCAAGTTGAAGATAATCATGATTATTTAATATTCCACAGCTTTACAACTCGATAGTCTGTGGACAAAAGATCAGAAGGCTGCTGAGTCCAAAGTTTTGAATCTTTGGGTCAATATGCTTCTCATGTCTTCAGCATTTAGTTTAATTTAGGAGGAAACGGTTCTGAGCTAAGATAAGATCTCAGACAAAATTGACGTGGACTCACAACATGGCCTAACATAACAATTTAATCTATCCTGTGCTTCCCCTGAAAGAAGGCTTAATAACTGTGGTATGATTTCACCTGCTGCTTCGAACATTTGCTCATTCTTTTTTCCTGAGCAAATTTGGATTATCAGATGGCAAGCAGCTTTGTTCATGGTAGACAAACTTGAATTCATTTAGGATTAATAACAATGAGTTCAATCCTGGATTCAATGGCAGTCTTAATGAATGGAGTCTTTGGAAGACATATATTTGTTTGTGTTAAAGAGAAATAATTAATTCTCAATTTTCCTGGCTATGAGGTGCACAGCGCATATGACAAAATGTTTTCCTTATGTATCCAGCCTTGGACGTACGAACTGCAGGAACATTCCCCAAGCCCTGGCATTGCAGGTACAGGCCATTTTGACCTTGTTATTTCAAAATCTGAAGTTTCACAATGAGTTATTTGGTGTGACAAAAAACATATCTCTTACTCACAGTATTATCTCAGGCCCTCTTGGTGATCTGATGCTGGGGAGTAAGGAGAGAGAAAGGTCCATGTCGCTGCAATCCATCAGCAGTCGTAGGTCGAGACAGGGCTACTCAGATGGAGGGATCCAGACTGGATCTAGGTTTTGGCCCAATCCTCACCATTGTCTTAGACATGGGCATCTTCCAAATTCCTGTGGGAAATCCTGCATTCTTTACTACTTTCCCTGTCTCTTGGAAAGCAACACGGTGCACACGCCACCACCGAGCCCAGCCAGGGAGGAGCTGGCTGAGCCGCCAGGCTGGGCTGCGCTGCCCAAAACCGAGTACCGGCTGACCTTGGTACAAATGAGCAGACTTCTGTAGATTTACCCTGCAGGCAGTTTTACCCTGGAAAAACATCGCCCACGTTGCTAGAGTTTAGGACAACAAATTAGAGCTTTTCATACGCACTGGAAGCTTTTTTTTTCCTCTTTTCTTGCCCCCCCCTGCCCCTCCCCAGTAACATCCAGTTACTTAATTCCATTTGAAATCACCCAGGGTAGGCACCTAAATACCTAAATAATCTTGTCCTTCATGCCTGTCAACATCTTGAGGCACCTAACCACCTTTAGAGATGTGGTGTGAAAGCTTGTGAGCGATGCAATCGAGGAGGGAAACAAAAGACAAGTATCCCTATTTGCTGCCCAAGAATCCACAAAGAATGCTGCTTCAGCTCTGCTCTGATTTCTAATTAGATTATGAGTGATGTAGGACTCTGAAGCCAAGCTGGAGTTTGTGCTAGCACTTTGCATGTATGAATGACAAAGGGACACCACTTTCATATTGATTTAAGCAAGCCAGTGGAAGAATGTTTAAACAGCAAGTGCTTGATGCCCCAGTTTGCCAGAGCACCTGGAAATATCAAATTAATTCCAGGTGTTCTGCCATTAAGACAGGCTTGCTGCTTTTACAGCCACACACACAAAATGTGGCTCCCAGTTCCACAAATAAAAACTGAGTGGTTTCGGCTCCTAATACCTCGATAACTCTGACATATTGCAAGTTCTGGAAAGAATTTTAATCTACATAGTTTTTTTAATAGGGAGGGGAGCGAGGGGGGAGGGATTTTAAATATGCTGCATACAATTTGTGATGGTCATCTCTAAAATGCAGCTCCATTATCCTTTTCCATTTGGAATGAATGAGGCTAATTAATTTCAGGCCATACTTGATGAGGTCAGCACCATACGAAGGGTGCGTGCTAGACATTGCTAATCTCTTTCAGCTGAGAGTGATGAATTAAAGATGAAGCATTCCTTTGCAGGCCTAATTTAGAATGTATATCAAAAACCTACAGCAAATAATACTATACCCTACAACAAAGGAAAACTTGTTCTCTCAGGCTCCCATGTAGGGTTGATTTTAAAGGCATTTTCATTTCACTTTGGAATTCCAGCTGTGGATGGGTGAAACAGTTCAGAAAATTCAAGCTTTCTCTCTTTCTATTGCTTTTATGGACAAAAGTACGCAAGGGGGGGGCTACGGGGGGAGAGAAACTAGTCAGTGTTTGATCCTGTATATACTGTGATTCTGACTGTACGCTCAACATTTAGGAAAGCTGCCAGGGTCTTGTGCTCCCCAAGTACCTGTGACGTGACAGTCCCCTCACGGTGCACACTGAAATTTTACTGTTGGGGTTTTTTAAGTCTGCGGGGAAAGCTATCAAGCATCCTGTTTTGTTCAGCATCACCTCAAGGATGTTTTGCTGGACGTTACGGGCTTTTCCCCTGGAAGCAGTACGGACCCGGCAGTTCTGCTGGGTCACCCAACAAGGACACAAGAGCTTCCAAGCCAACACAGAGCTGTATTTCTCTGCAGGGAAAAACACCTTTCTATGCAAAAAGGTCCCATCGCGTCTAGGAGTGCAGGTAGCAAAATGTAACAAAAGTCACTCCGAAAGCAACCACACCAGGTCTGGAAGCTGTATAAATTGCTACAGGGCTCCCAATTTTGCTGGGTTTGGACTCAGCCAAGCTTTGCCACCTTTCCCTTAGGCAAAGCCCCCCATAAAGTCCATAGGAGTTTCCCCCAAGTGAGGGACTGCAGGATTTGGCCCCATGGGCAGCAAGAAATTAACCTTAATTGTCATTTCAGTGAAAAAGGGACTATGAAATCCTAATCCAGCCTCGGAAGGAGGCTGAAAACAATAGACCACCGGCTTCCCCACCACTTTGCTGTTTAATACCTGGCAGTTTCTTGAAATTCTTGACAGGTTGCTGTGAGTCGAAGTTCCCAACTGGTGGCCATAAGCGGCTGCCGTCTTTGTATCCCAGTAGTCCTCATTAGAACAAAGCTGCTTCGAATTAAATCCAATCTACATGCCGAATCAATCTTTCAACCCTTTGATTGCTTCTGAAAATATTTATATTTCTTAATAATGCACATTTTGTCCCACAGCCTGTGATTAAACCCAGACAAGGTCCAGAGAAGCCTGAAGTATATGTGGAAGGGGTTATTTTGGACAGGAAAAGAAAGATAAAGAACACAGGTTTTTCCTATTGTGAAACCATTAGAGTGTATAAATCTAGCAATTGCTGTTGTATAAGCATCAGAGTGGGGTTGTAATAAATACAGATTGGAGTATTATAGTAACCAAATGGAGTTTATGGATTATGTTCACTAGTTCATATTTCTCGGCTACTACAATCTAACTAGCATCGTGCTGCACTCAGCTCTATTAATATTCCCTATTAATATTCTCTTTACATGTTTGTGGGGAAAAAAAAAAGTTAGGAATCAACTGCTGCTCTGTGTAAAACAAACATGTTTAAAGAATCATGCCCTCCAAAGAAAAAAACAAACAAGGGGATGCTGTAAAGTGACTGTGTTAGAAGGGCACGGGCTGTGGCTGGCTGAAATCGGCTCCGTTCTGCTTAAAGTTAATAACTTCCATCTGAGTGAGAATCTGGCCCTAATGCAGGGCATTTGCTGCATGAAAATTAGGATGCAAAAATGAAGACAATAACTTCTACTATCCCGTACCCAGGTAAATTTTTAAGGTGGTAAATAACAAGCTTTGTCTGGAGATGAGAAACACACAAAGGCTTTGAAGCTGTGCTTTGTGGTAAATAGTATATTATTCCCTCCTCAAAAAAGTAACATACGTCACAGGTAAGATATGTGGAGATGAAGGGAAGGATAGATTCCTTGGCTGAGAAGTAGCCCAGATAGGGCCTGATCCTCTGGAGTGGGAATTTGCCGTCGATTAAGAAGGTAGCTGTGGCTGGGGACACAGATCAGATAAAGGCACTGTACCTGTCTCCCTCCCTAAACATAAATGACTGCCCTTGTCTATAATAAAAGGGAAAAATTGACTTCAAGAAAACACGCCACGATAAATCTCCTTGGACAAAGTAGTACAATGCCTGGGTGAGAGGGAAAGAAATCCTAGAAACTAAAAATATATAATGTTTGTTTAGTATCATTGTCATCAGCAGCATCACATGGTAAGTACAGCTCATATACTTTAGCAGTAGTTGGTAAATGCTTGTGATAGTTTTGCTGGTGACAGTTTCCCCTTTTATAAAAGAGAGAATATTCTCAGTTAAAATATTATTCATTGATTCCTTCATCACATATTTCATTATATTAAGCTGTAATTTCCTAAATATGTTAGGGGGGTGGTATTATTATTATACATATATCCTGAGTCTTGACAGCTATTTTGCATTAATATATGATTTGGATGCTCAGTCTTTAAGGTAGAGAGAAGGGGTTTTTTTATCATCACCAAAAATAAGGGGAGAGGAGTGATGAAAAAAACCTCTCACAAATAGGGATGGATTCAAAACCTAATGACATGCATGAAAATCCATTTTGGATCAGGCCCCCAGCAGAATATTATATTGTATAACCAGTATTTTCTGAATATCTTCTATTTGACAACGCTGATTTCACACTAAACTTGGAGTTCATTTCCGAACAGAACCTTTTTGTATAGAAACTTTAAATCATATCCCTTCCTGAACACACACATACCATAGAGGATATTGTCTTATTAAAGGGTTTAAGCCTAAAGGTGTATGCCTATTTTTAAAAGAAATTTTCTGATTGTAGATAACTGCTCAATTTGATTTAGTGTCCAATGATAGTGATGGGGTTGATAACTGAGCATTCATCGGTAATTCATCTTGTGCTAGTAGAAATTTACAGCAAAGCAGTGCTTTCCCAACACTGACAAGTCCTATTAATCTTCTTCAGACACATTTCAATAGGTGTCTCCATCTGTGCCCAACATCTAAACACTCTGGCATCACTAGGGACTTGGAGACACCTTCATTTCAGGTTACACTAGTGAAAATGTGATACTAGATTGTACTCTATTTTTAACCTAATTCTCTCTTTTCATTCAATTAGCCTTTCTTGCCTGCATTTTTCTACTCATGTGTAACATCCTTTTCCCAGGAAGAGCTTAAAAATGCGATTTAGTTACTTAAAGAGACAGAATCTGCCAGGGCAAGAGCAACCAAGAGCTTAATACATAAAAGCAGGATAATAAAGCTCATGCATACAGTGTGGAGACCGAATCGCCAGCCGCAAAACACGTCCTGTGTTGCATGCACATAATATTCCCCTCCTGATGCACCTCTTGCAGGCATTGTTCGCTTAGGACAGGTCTGAAGTTGAACACCCAACCTCTGGCTTCCCAAATTTTAAAACAGTTGCAGAGTATTTGGGGACTGAAATCCAGTATGTACCAAAACATCTCTGTTTGTTCAGGCTGTACGGGGATCACCACCATACATCCCCACTTCACTTTACATATACGGCTAATGCATGAACAAACACAGCACAGTCAAATTACAGCAATAACATTTATGGGTGGATTATGTTCCAACTTCCTCACTTATTATTAAAAGCAAGTAAATTGCAAAGCACATGGAAGAGGTAGGGTGCAAATGCGGGCGAATTTCCACTCGGAACCAAATGTTGTTTTTTCACTTTCAAAGCTGCGATGAGTTTGCTAGCAGACACAGCACAGCTTTAAAGCTTACTCATTCAAAAATGTGTGTTTGGGTTCTTTTTTTCCTCCTTACTCCATTTACGTTTGCCTTTCAAAGAAGAGCAGATGCACACCATTTGGGTTTGGGTGGCTCCTACTTGCTCTGAACTTCCTTCTGAAAAGAGCAAACCATGAGCCGTGCGTCTGCTCCACAACTCAGAGGCAGTTTCAAACTTTGTTTCTGGCTTTATGAAGTTCTCTTGCGAGTCGTATTATAGATCTAAATGACCTTATTGTAGGTGGCAAGTTTAAATGTGCCATATTAATAACTTGTTATCCAAGACAAATTAAGTCCTTATGTGTCAAAAGCACTCTGCTCTGGATTACCTACAAGACAAGTATTTATTGAATAAACGTTGGATCCAATTTCATTTTAATGTGACTGACTGTATGCTTCAGCCCCTTAGAATGAGATAAAAACACTCAACCTATAACTGTGTTGCAACATTACACCTAACTTGTCTATTTCTATTATTGTCTGTTTAATGTGGGATCTCAAAAGTGTTTGGGGTTTTTAAATAAGAATTATTATTATTATTATTATTATTATTATTAAGGAGGGAGATAGAAAAAAAAGATTGGCATTCAGCCTAAAGAGAAATCATTGAAACAAATTAATCCTATGTCGTTTAAATTGACATGGTAATCCATCATCAGCAAAGGGAAACTCTGAAAGCAATCTAGAATCTGCAGTGTTCTTTCACTGGCCCTCAGGCACAAAGACAGATAGTAAAAGAGGAAGAGAGAAAAAAAAAAATCATAAAAGTTAGCAGCACCTTAGCAAAGGGAAGGGCTAGAGAGAGCAGCTTTCACTTTTTCCTGCTTTCAACCGTCCAGTTCAGAAAGCAATGCTGATTAACCTTCAGTCGTTGCCTACTAACGTTTACTTCTGTATGTCAAATCATCGTTGGCTGCTGAGATATGAGTAATTTCAAATAGTGCAGAGCCCCCATCCTATATAAACTCTACCATTGAAAACTCTGCCAAACATCAACTTGGGCATTTCTGCTTACAGAGGGCCTTTTATTAGCCTAAACTTGATCGTTCCAAATGGACAATAAATTCTATCTTCACAGCCCTGGAGAAAAGAGCTGTGCTATCCTTGGGAGTTTAATCACCAGGATTTTCGTAGAGCTAGCATGAAAAAGCTGGGGGGTTTTATTTGGGTTTGGGGTATTTTTTTTGTCTATCCCCTGCTCTCTCAACAGGGCTGTCCACTATAATATATGTTTCCCAAGGGTTTTTTCAATCCAGTTTTAAATATCTAAAGTGATGAGACTTTGTGCACCTTTAAAATTTTATTATACTTATGGTCAGAAGAAAACATAAACCTCTTGGGCCTTGAAAGCCCATTGCAATACAGCCATTATCCCTATAATGTCAACAGAGCTACAAAATTCTCTAGAAATAAACCTTTTAAGAACAGCTTTCCCTGCCTCATGTTTTCTTTTAAGGTCAGTGGTGCATCACTTTTTGGAAAACGTTTCCCCTCTCTGGCCAGGTTTAGCAGTCTGAAATAGAATGTATATTACTAAATGAATAGGTTTAATTTTAGACGCTGAAAAAATAAATAGAAGAAGAGAGCTAGGGCAGGAATAATACCTTTCAGTTAGAAACAGACATAGTAGAAAGAAAAAGTCAGAACTTTAGTGCCAGGGGCAAAGGGGTGAAAGGCTGGCTAATACGAACCATATCCAACATCTGCCCTATTTTAATTTAGCAGGGATAAAGTTTCTTCTTTTTTATTATTAAGAAAACTTTATGTGGCAGAGAAACCCACGAGCTATGTTATCAAAACTGTTTTATTGTCACACTGAAACTTAGAACTATTAAGAATTGGTGGCGCAAAGAGATAAAAACTCCCCTTCTCTCTCCCTTTATATTCTGTGACAAGCCCGGGCTCGGGTCCTGCTGTCTGGGATGTCCTTTTCATGTCTTTATGAAGTACTGCACTTGGGGCTGTAATATAAAGGGGAGGTTAATTGTTCAGGATGGGTCCAAATGATTGATTCTCCAGGTTAAAAAAAAAAAAAAAAAAAAAGAAAAAAAGAAAAAATCTGAAGATTTAAAACAAAATCCTGCTGTAAAGACGTTCACGGTAGTCGCCCTCCGAGATGAGCGATGGTGGTGGTGTACAACAAGTGTAAAGAAGGGCTGGACTGGGGACCTGTGTGAGAAACAGCCCAAATTGCCAGGCTGGAACATGATCTCACTTCATCTAAAAGTTTTCCACCTCAATAGTGCAAATTCTAATATAAAATAACAAAGTATACTAAAACACATGTGAGTAGCTGTAGGACTAAAAGAGCAAATTGGATTCTGACAAAAGAAGGATGAATACCTTTGGATAATCTAAAGTTAGAATTTGATTGAAAGCATAACATTCCTTTAAGCATCAATATGCTTAGGATCCAAAATATGGTTATTTTATTACCAGTTAATACTTAGATCAAAGCAAAACACTGTAGCTGGAAGGGACATTCTCTCTGGAAATAAAGTTCCATGTAATTATTTCCTATTAAAAACTAAAACTGGTCTTAGATTCAAAAGTTTGTGCTTCCTTACATGTGATATAATGCAAGCTTGTCAAGAGAGAACAGACATGCCATTTTTCACTGTTTGCTGGTATCCCTTTGCTTTAAAGTTTTCAGTTCAGCTTTAACCCTTTGAATGTGAAAAATTCTCATCCAATTTACCTCAGTCAAACACAGGGAATTATTTTGGATAATATTAACTAATTTCTTACAAATAGAAATTAGAATTTGATATAAACTAGCACCATTTTAAATAAAGTCTCCAAACGTAAGAGGGTAAAATATAAAGAAAATGATATGGCGATTGATAGACAGTTGAAACTTAAACATTAAATTGTAAACAAGAGTTCTACTCTTGGGTAAAACAGCTCATCTTCATTCAGTTTGGGACTTGGAGTTTAAAATATGCACTCAAAATATTTCCAAGAAAGCTGCAACCTTTCAGAAGAGAGAGATAAGAATGTATTTTAATTATGAGGTTATAAATATGCGATCTGTTTTTTTTTTACCATCCCCTAATGTGGTACGTAACATTGTTCAGATGCAGTTATATATGTATCTGTCTGTCCCTATTCCTGTCCAGGGGTTTATATTTATTTTATTTTTTCTTTTTTTTTTTTCCTCATAGTTCAACCTCTATTTATGTCATCTCTGAGGCAGGCCCTGGAAAAAAAGAATCTATCTTTCTGTATTTATAAACTACCACAGAATAACTAGGGAATGGTTCCTTTTTACAACTGATGGGCTAGTATTATAAGTAGCAATATGAAATATTTAGATACATTATTTCAAGCTTTCAGGCTGCTTCTGATTCTGCTAATTATTTTTGATCTGTCACTCAGAAATAAAAAAAAAAAAAACTTTAAAGAGTTCATTAGGACTGCGGAAAGGAAGAAGAGTCAGATATAAGGCAGCAATTATAATTTAGTTTTAACTTTTTTTTTCCTGACTCCTCAGCTATATTGTTTAGTAGAAGGATAGCTACAATATTATTCTATATTAAAAGCTTGTTAAATAGGGAAGGAGCTGAGACATTCAACTGGGATATTGTTTGCTAGCTCAATTAGTATCCAAAGAATTTGAAAGTACAATAAATGTATCTGAAGATCATATCTAAACATACTTACCAAAAAGTACCCACCTCTCTCAGCAGTTCACATATTTCTGCCTTCTGACTGGGAGGAAAAAAAAAAAAAAAGAAAAAAAAAAAAAAAAGCAGTTCGGATGTATAGGTTAAGATTGGCGTATGGCAAGGTTTGTGTGAAATACAAAGAAACCTGTATTTCACTCAACAATTTCATTGCTTAAACATATAGTTTAGAAGCATCCCTTCCTTAAACATGTGGTTCAATAGCATTTTCTTCAAAGGAACAATTCAATGTGTTAAAAGATTTAAGAACAAAGAATGTGCTGCAAAATGCAAATTCTTACAGTGTTATACTGTGTATGCAATTATGTATGTAGGCAGATAGATATAATTTGAGAGTTATTAACTTTCAACATCAATGATGTACCCTGAATCAATACAATGTAACTACCTATTAAAATATAAACCAGGTGTGTTACCAGGCAAATACAGTCTGAGAAGCTTTTCTAGATTTTTTTTTTCTTTAACGATTACAGCTCTACTATGGACAAGAAGCTCCAGAGATTGCTGCTGGTCCTAAAGATGGAGATTGCTTTGCTTTTTGCAATACCTGACGTTTCTAGAATGTTTCATTTCCTCCACGTTTGGAAAAAAAAAATGAATTATTTAAAAAAAAAAAAAAACTCTGAAATGGTATAAAGGGAATGAATTGTCTCACAAACATCCGTACATTTATGCACCTCCCGGTGCATGGGAAAGAGAAAAGTTCCCTTTCCATTTCCATTTTTCCTTTGGCTCAAGAGAGGGGAACGAAGGGAGCAGAAATCATTTTAAGCCTTCCCCCCCTGTCAGATCGTCCCCTCTTGCAAATCCCTTTCTTCTGCCCTCCCTCCCCCAAACACACAGCCCAACGCCGTTAACCTTGGAGCAGCGCTGGGGAGGGAAGGGTTAATGAAACCAAGCTCTTTACGACCTCCAGGGTCAGACTCTTCCTATCTGCAATCTAAGGAATTAGGTAAGGAGGTTATAAGATTATAGTGAAAGGAGTTATAGGCCCTCGTAGCCTCACACCTGAACATATTGGGCTAATCCACTGGGATTCTTAAAAATCGCTTCAGCTATGGAAAACTGTTAATTAGGCTGAGTCTATCCCGAGGTTTCCTGTTGCATTAGTGATCCAGCCGAGCTGCCTGCACTCTATAGGCTCACATGAAATGCGCTTAATATACCTATATTTTTCCACCACCACCACCTTCTCCACAACTAAAACCAGCATCAGCCACTGATTTCGGGAGAAAGCAAAGTTTGGGTGAAATTCAGCCCGAGAGATGAACAAAAGTCATTTCCCGCCTCGTCCCTGAGCCCTGGGTACCCGGCAGGCTATTTGCAGCTGTTTCTAACTTCAATGTTTGTTTACAGTAGCAAAATTAGCACTTGGAGGAGAAGTGAAAAGCTGTTTTCACATCGGTTTTACTCCTCGGTTCCTAGCTTTAGATGCCTTTCCTCCCTCCCAGCAATCAGCATCATTTAAAGTGCGGCTCAAACTTTCTCTCGCTCCTTTGACTTAGTTCTCTGCAGTCGCATCCTATTTTCTGCTAAAGAAAAATACACAGAGAGAAGGTAGCATCTGAACACGGCCCAAATATCAGTGATTCGGAGGGAGAGGTTTAAGAAAAAAAAAAAAAAACAAACACGAGCATCCCTAAAGAACATATTTTAACGTGGCTTGGCAGAGCCCTGCCCTGCTCCCAGCTTTCTGCCCTTTGGCACTTAGACATTTGCTTGTCTCCAGCAAAGTTTTCTTTAATCCGCCGAGACACCCCAGGGCTTGTACCTGAGCCACAGCTGAATTGCTCCCTGCGACCGACTAAATCCTGCAGCAGCAACTCCCCAACTCAATACTTAAAGCCCGGGCTGGTTTTAGCCATTTTATCATTTGCAGAAATGCTGATTTTTTTTTTTTTTTTATGTCATTTGTGGTCACCCTCGACTGGCGGTAATCTGTAGATTACATATTACGAGCCTTGTCATTACGTGGATAAAATGAGGTGGTTAAACGCTAAAATCCATTTTACTCACCACATTTGCTTGGGGGGGAGGGGGGGCGGGGGGAGGAGAGAGGAGAACAAACTTGTAGGAGAAGGATATAAACCCCTCGCATCTGAGCTGGATGTGCCCTCGGTTCTGCTCCCAGAGACCTGCCTGCCTGGGGGACACCGGGGCCGGAGACCCCTCAACTTCACCTCCAAGTCAGGCGCCCGTTCACTCCCGCCCTCGCCTTCCCCTCGCTCCTGGGTCTTTTGTCCCCATTTTCGTGGTGTCTCAGTATTGCTCCACAGAGGCGACTTTTCTCTGCCTCTCCTGGATTTGCTCTGTAGCATTTCGAGGCTCCTACTCGCCTCCTCTACCCCCGTTTGCCTCTTTCATGTGTGTCCCTGATCCCCTCTCCAGCTGATGTGATTCTTTAGAAATGTGGGTCTTATCCCGTCCCTACCTTTGCCGGGTCTGATTAGATATTATTTTTTCATTGGCTCTGCTACAATGGGTTCCTCCCTTTAATCTCTCGATATATTTTCCCCCTCCCGGTATAACCAAATCCATGAAATTCACAGCCTCTCTCTTTGACACGACTGGCTCGTCTAATCACTCCATATCGATTTCCCTAACTCTTTTCATCCAGCTGAAGACACATCTTAAAACACTCCAAGCCAGAGTGTGCTCTTTGCTTTATACACACTAATAAAATGATTTACCCTTCTCTCTCTGCTCTCCTCACAGGAGAAAATCGTTCAAGTCCCGGCTATTTGTGTGTGATCAGTAAATATTTAGTGTGGCGACATCTTCAGCTCCTCTCCTGATCAATACACAACCCAACAGGAGGTGGACTATTGTCCGGGTAGTGACTTGCTGAGATCTCCTTTAGATGAATTCTTTGCCCCCCATACAGTCTGTTATGATTTATCCTCGAAGGTAACCAGTAAAGAGAAATTGAGGCTTTTAAAACGTCTGTTTCTAACCTGTTTACCGTGACATTAAAGCACCTAAGCAAGGAATGGCTTATTCTTCCCCGTCTCCCACCTCCCTTTGATGGGCTAACACATCCAAAGCGCTGCTAGAAAAAGAATACCAAGCCAGGCGGCCGTCGCACGGTTGCTTCGCATCCCTGTACCCCTCTGCCCCCTCTTCCCCGGCCCCTCCAGCAAAACCCCGTCCTGTCTCTGCGGTGCTATGTCACGATAAAGGGGCGATCCCCCGGTCCCACTCTGCAGCATCCCCGGGCACTGGACTCCCTCCCACAGCTCTGCCCCGGCGGGTGGGTAATGGAGTGCCCAGGGCTGGAGGGTGCCCCAGCAACTTCCAGCCCACCTCCCTCCTCCTCCTCATCGTATCCCGCAGCTCTGCCTGCCCCAGGATCAGGCTGAGGCAGGGCTGGGGGCTGAATGCTTTTTTGTTTGTTTGTCTGTCTAGGGTTTGAGGGTTTTTTTTCTGAACGACGTGGAAAATCTCTAGTGAAGAAAAAAAAATAATAATGGAAATGGAGAAGAGCTTAAAGCCCGGTTCCTGTGGTTAACCATACACGAGAGCTTTCCCAGGGTGATAAAATGGACAGAAAGAGAAGTTCGTGTGTGTATGTGTATGTTTTATCCTGATCTGTTATTTCACTCCTGGGAAAGCCTATGCCTCGAATAGGAAATATTTCCACTTGTAATTACCCCAGGACTGTATGCTGTGTGCCCGCTGATCGCCGGTTAGATGTCTGTGCAGCACACCCAGGCGAGACAGCTACGCCTTGTGTGCGTGTGTCTGTCTTTGATGCAGGGCTGGGTGCCTATACACAATAGATACACAGTTATATCTGTCATGGGGGGGGGTGGGGGGTGGGGGGGAGCTTACTCACATCATGCCCTGTAGCCTACAGAAGTGCCCAGCTATTTATTTTATTCCCGTGTGTGTGCATTTGCACATCAGCTATAGGTCGAAGGCATTTCTCTCTGTAAATGTACATTGCATGTATACGTGCTGCATAAATATATGGCTGTGTATTACAGATGTGCGGCTGGTATTCAAATCTAAAACCAGCTACATCCACCTGTTAACTTTGTTTAGAAACCACTTTCACTAATGGCTTTTCGCTAACTTATTCAGTCCGTTACTCGAGTATAGGAGGCAATGGAGGGGAAAAATCCATATGAAACCCTGCTTACAGCCTCTCTTCGAGAGGACACTTTACACACCTTGCCTAGACAGGGCTCCTATAGAGCGCTTATCTCTCGAATATATCTTTATACTAATGCATACTTAATTGGTCTGTCTTGACTGTCCATATAAAACAATTTAATTAGGGTGCTTTCTGCTTTGGAAAGAAAGAAAAAAAAAATCTGCCCAGCATTTATTGTATTTAGCACCAATACAGGCAGAAAATGTTGCACAAGTTTTTGGTTGAAAGAGCACCTATGTGTCCATTGAAGGGCGTTGATCCGAAAAGACAGAGAGGACAAGTAAAATCGATTTGAAGCGACCCTCTCTGTCCCTTTCACACCATTCAGACACTCCATTCCTTCTAAGACAAAGACCCAGCGCCTTGGGAATGCTGGCAAGGGGGAAAAAAGGAGGAAAAAAAAAAAAAAAAAAGAAAAAAAAAAGGCTTCAATCCCCCCAAGCAAAAGGGAGAACTCTGAAATTCCTTCATATTGCTGTTATTTACCCCCCAAGATATGTTCAACTCCAGGATTTTCTTCAATTCGGCGCCTAACACTGCTGCTGCGAGGAATGTCCCTGGAAGGGGAGGAGGTAATTATGGCTATTAGTGCTGCGAGCCCAGCCTCAACCTTGGTCACTCGCAGGCTTTTAGGGTTAAAATAGCCCTCACCTCTGACCTCTGCGGAGCAAAGTTGTAGCTATCGCCACAAGTTGGGCCAAAGTTTTCAAATCCAGGGCTGAGCAACACCGGAGGGGGGAAACTTCTCCCTGGAATTATTTTTGGTCGGGATTTAAATCATCTTTAGTCTATTTAATTGCCTTTCCCTCCTCCTTTTGCCAAACAATCCCTTTCGGAGAGGCGGGGGGTGATCTCGAAGTGCCCTGCTCCCACTACCTTTCCCACTGCTCTTTCCATTTAGGTTTAATTTGGCAGTTTGTTTTCAAGCATGAAAATGGTTATCATCAAACTGAATTACTAGGTCGTCCTTTCATCCACGGATCTCAAGAATAAACGGGGGGCGGGGGAGGTGTCCCCCTTTAGGCTTTCCCCACCGTGACCCGTTCAGCTTTACAGAAAAGGAGCATTTGGAAGAGGGGAGAAAGGACGAAAAGCTTGGATTTGTCTCCTGTGCTTTCTGCGCACCTTCACGATCCTCCTCAGCAAGGGGGAATTTTGGAGCGGGGGGGGGGGGGGGGGGGGTGTACACGCAAAGCGAGGAGGGGAGAGAGCCCACAGATGCAAGTACCCCTCTGGCAATAATAAAAATTCATTCAAGTGGGCTATGTCTCCATCTTCCATGTACTGATTAGACTTAACAAGAGTGGAAACTTGTGTAGACCATATTTATGGTATTAACGAGCAGTTAAAAGATTTATCCTTCTTCTGATCAATATTGTTCGTGCCCAGCCCCCCCCTCCCCCCCCGCCCCGGCCCTCCCCGAAGGCTGCAATGACAATCGCCTTCATACTTTTTCATCACCGATCGAGGTGGCAAAACCCTTTTGTAATTTTCATTAGCCCAGTAAACATGCAATTAACATGCAGCACTGTGGTTAACTTAATTCCTGTTTTAAGGCAAGGACAAGCAAGAAATGGAAGAGCGTTTGTTCCATTTGTCAAGTATGACACACTTCTTACCCTAACAGTTTCTTAAAATAAAAGCTCGGCTCCCACCACCACGACCACCACCCCTCTTTCCAGAAACCCCCCACACTGATACACACACACACACAAAAAGGAGCAGGAATCCATTAGTTGGAGAGTATTCTCCTGCCAAAGGCGGTATAATGTATTCCAAATTTTCCCAAGCCCTCACTGTACTGGGGTCCCGTTCCCCCCCCTGGGGAAGGGGACTGACGAGCTGATATTTCTCGTGGGTGAGAGATTCAGCGTCCTCCTAACCGTATTTTTTTTTTTAATAAAATAAAACTAAACGTGCTTCCCATGTCTAAAAGTTGCCATGTTTGTGAAGGGGGTGGGGAAAAAATGTCTCCAAGGGTTTCAATTAGCAACAAATGATTATTGCAACGGATTTTTGGTAATGAAAAAATGTGGAGTACCTCTTTCGAGCTGGGATCTCAGGGGCAGTGAAAGAGAGAGAGAGGGGGAGAGGGAGAGAAGGAGAGAGAGAGAAAGAGATTGCTGATTAGCTCGGATCCTTTCCCAACTTGCTTTAGCGTGTGCTTGCGTTCCCTGCCGACCCTACACAGGACACTATATATTTTTTCCCCTTCGGTGCATGTGTTGATAGTTCAGCCTGTAGTTGTTTGCGGTTGGCTTTTTTTTTTTTCCTTTTTCCTTTTTTTTTTTTTTCCCCTGCCGGGGAGGGGGGAGGTGGGGAAGGGGGGGGGGGGGGGGGGGCTGAAATCGGTCGCATCCATCCTACCCCCACAGTCATTAAGTTAGGAGATTTCCCTCTCTTATTTTTTTTTTTCCTCCCCAATTGGAAGGGTGGGTTGTGAATATTTTTTTTTTAAGTCTCGCCTTTCCAGCTCCAAACAAGGTGTAGCGAGACGCTCTTCCTTCTAAGGAATGAAATGAGAGACAAGGATCACTCAAAGACATCTCCTACCTTGGGCTTGGGGATTTTTTCTTAAAGGCGAGGCGCACATTCCTAAGCAGCTATGTACAAAGCCCCCCCTGAAATCTTGTCTGTGTAAAGTTAGAGTGTGTTCAGGATTTTTTTTTTTCCTCTCTCCCAAGGCTGATCGCTAATAATACATCGAAAGCACTTCCCTTTAGGTTGTGGGAAATCTATTCCCTTCACCTTGCCTCCTTTTTTTTTCCCCCTGAAGGCTGTAACTTTACTTTTTTTTTCCTCTTTTTTTTTTTTTTTATCAGTTTGCACAATCGCTTAGATAAACACCAAGAAGGAGACTTCTCTTTAATTACCCAACGCACATCTTTCTGGGGGGCAAACAGCGGTCTGATTATTTTTTTTTTTGTTTGTTTGTTTCACCTGCCAAACTAAAGGAGAGGTAGAAAAAGGAAGATGCAAGCGATTTGGGACCTTGAACAAGGCAAATATGGTTTTGGTATGTTTACTTATAGTTTTTTTTCTTCTTCTTTGACACTTTTTTCGGGCAATGTGTTGTGATTCTTATGTTTCTCTTTTAAGGAAAACAAAAAATCCAAAAAAGCAAATGTTAGCTAACGTACGTCTTAAACGATCGTTTCTAAGGTTACGTGGGTTGCTCTAAGGAGGGGAAGAGGGGAGGGGGGGAGACCCAAGTATGTGTAATTGCAGCACCATCAGTTAGCACGTCCTTTAGCTAAATAAAGCAAGCAGCAAACAAACAAACAAGCGAACAAACCCAACGACCGGAATCGGCTTCCAGGTCCTAGGCAAGGCAAAGCGCCTCAAAGTCATTTCCAAAGCAGCGTCCAGGAGGCAGAGCCCGGTCGCAGCCTCCCCTGCCTGGGTTTCAGGCTGCTCGGGGGGGAGCGGCGGACTGACCTGCTCGGGAGGGTGGGGAGGGCAGGACAAGTCTCTTAACTTAAGTGATAGGTATTAAACTGCACGGAATTGTGTCGCCGTGTGCAGCTGGCAGCGTTTATTTAGGGGGGGGGGGGGGCGGAAAAAAGGTTGGTGGTGAAGGTATAGCGCCGAGATCCCCTCTCCCCCTCCGGTCCCTTCCCTGGCTAAGCAAGTACAATGGAAAGAAGCTGGAATATACTCACCCTCCGAAGGTGTGGTTGGCAGTTCGGCTGAGGCTTTAAGGCAATTATTTATCCTTTTTTTTTTTTTTTTTAAGTATTATTGAAAAAGACGTAGATCTGACTTTAAGCAGCAAAAGTGTTTTGCTCTGACAACAGCACGCGAGGCACGGTTCCTCGTTTAAAAAAAAAAAAAAAAAATCACAAAACAGGATTCCCCCCCCCCCCCCCCCCCCCCAATCCCTTACCACTATCCCTTAAAAATACCTATTCGGTACAGCGCTCGCAGAAACCCTGATGCAGAAATCTTATAGTCCGGTCTAGGAGTGCCCAAGCCAATTAATTTTAAATCCTTAGGAATTAATCAGATTAAAATGTACAGAAGTTTCATTCTCGTATGCATACGTGAGCCAAAAGTCGTTTCCCTTTAAGAGATCCTTTTCTTTTAAAGTTGAATTTTAGGCAGATAAGAGACTTACACTAGGGGGCAGCCAGATACTGTACTTGCTCCAATCTTAAGCAATTTTTTTTCCTCTCTCACAGCATATGCTCTGATTTAGCACTGTAAATTTTTCAGAGGACCCAACTCTGACAGCCCCTGGTGATTTTCAAAGTACCACAAGCCAGTGGTTAAAAATTGCATTGACTTGGAAGTTCAGAGGCACACAATAGGAGCCACTTTCCCTATTCATGGAACTTCAGTGTGGTGGAAGAGAAAAACACACACATACTACATTGAGGGAGAAGAGGAATTCATTGAATTCTGTTAGACGTAACTGCTTTCCACTGAGTTCAGAGCGAAACTCGGTATTTGTTCGATGCTGTATTCATATTGCGATTTAATCTAGAAAGAATTAGAGGACTGTTAGGCAGCTTTCTGCCAGGAAAGCAGCTTCCCCCTCCTTCCTCCTCTTTTTTAAAACCTAAAGATTTACACCGGCTCTATCCCCAACTCTATTTTAGCAAAATAAATCCTTCCACTCCCTCTCATTAAAATAAATTTACATCTGCAGTAAAATGGCAGGAGGGATGCGTTTGTTTATTTGGAAAACCAATACGGTCTTACTTTTAAAACAGAGCATTTCTATTGTCATTTAGGCTCGGAGAAGGACAGTTGAGAATCTCCCCCTTCTTTGCGAAGCGCTCAGGTTTCGAGTATTATTTAGCGAAATTAGCTGCAGTTCATTTTTACATTCATCTGTTCTGCCTCAACCCACTCGCAGGGGTGTTTTCAAATAAATAGCAAAGCATCTAATGGTGCTAATAGATAGTTATATTGCTACATCCCTCGAAGAGCAAATAGTTAATCTGGGGCATTCTTCATTAATGCTTGAGCAATCAGCGTATACGGCGGCTTTTAAGCGTATATCAATGGCTTTTCATTTTTACGATCATACGTTCAAACTATTAATATTGCACGTCCTGTTAAAACCGCTTTCTCTTCTGATTTCTGCATTTGTCAAGGCGGCATTAATGTTTTTTCATATGGAGAATTAATCCTGTTTACTTTGTCAGATTCGAGACAGGAAAGGTTGGTGTTGGGTTGTTTTGTGGTGGGTTGGGTTTTTTTTTTTTTTTCCTCAGGAAATTCAACATCAGCAACAATCTGTGACTATCCTGCATTTTGAACCCCCACCTTCTCCCACCCTCCCCGAAAGGTCACCTCCTCGGCTCTGGGTTATCTGGAAATCATAAGGCAGTTCCCCACATTTTAACGGGGAAAAAGATTGCTTTCCCCCCTTCTGTCTTTCCAGTCCCTCCTGGTCCCTGTTTCGGGGAAAGGTTATTTTTGCTCCGTCAGGATCAATGGGAATGGTGCAGCCTTGTCTTTGAAATTGAGCCGCAGTACATCTTCGTTCGTGGGGGTCTTAATACAGCAGGTTTGGAAGCAGGACGTTGTCAAGTCTAGGTGCTTTTTACAACTTTCCAATCATCTCAGCACCTGCGGCTTTAGTCACATATATTATTTCTGCGGCAGAAGGGGGTGTGCATGTGGCAACATGAAAAAGTGTGTGTGAGGAGGTGAGGGGCAATTAATCCTTTACAGAGTTGTGCACAGGTCTGTGTCCCCACGCCCGCGCTCGGTGACCAGCTCGAATGCGAGCGTACATACACGCGGGTGTTCGCAGAGGAAGGATTGTCCGGCCGAGCATTTAGCTGTCTATTTTAACATGTTTTCTTTTTTATCTCTCCGTCCCTTCTCCTGTTCGAGTGTCTTTTGGTCATTTTTCACTAGGAGACGAACTCCAAGTCCCCGTTCCTCTGGCCGGTAGCTATATTCAGCGGGAAATAAACAACTGTCCGCGCGTACTTAGATCGGTTACCTATGGAGCGGGGCTCCCACTGTAGCACAGGGGTTGTGTTACCGTGTCAGGGTACGTGTGATCCAAAAGGAAAAAAAAAAACAACAACAACACCCAAATAAAGTTAAAGGGGTTGCGATGAGCTGCGTTATAGCGATGCCGTGGAGGTCGCGGGGGAACAGACACGAGTGTCGCGCCCTGCGGAGCTCCGTGGCTGGTTTTCTCCTCCATCGCTGCGGGGAAGGGGTAGATGGTGTCTGGCGTGAAGCCGCGCTCCTCTCGGCCGGCCCGCCGGCTGCCCGGGGCGGCGGGGGGCAGCGGCCGTGCCCCGTTACCCGGTCGGGGCTGTGCGAGCGGCCGGTCCCGGAGCGCCGGTGGCGGCGGGGGGGGTGGGGTGTGGAACGGACGGACGCTCAACACCCCGCGGCTCCGCGGGCGGCCGGGGCGAGCGCAGGTGCTGCCGCCGCCTCCCCCCCGCCCCCCGCTTTCCCCCCCACTGGCCCCGTCTCCCGCCGGTCAACCCGGAGCCAGGCCGAGGGCAACGCCGCCAGCGCCCGGCGGGACCCCCGGCGGGCGGGAGCCCGCGTACCTGCGCAGCGCTACCCCTGACGGGGGAGACAGCGGCCTCTCCCCTCCCCCAGGCGGCGGCGGGGCTCGTGTTGGTTTTATTCAGTGGAGTTTTACCTCATTTTAGCGTCAATTTTCTGATTCTCAACCGCCCCCCCACGCCCCTCACGACTCCCGAGGCCGTGCCCCGGCGGGCGGCCCCAGGTGAGACGGGCGGCGGCGCTCCGCTCCCCCGGCCGGGCTCGCCGTAACCCCCAGCCCCGAGGCGGGGTGGGGAAGCACGGCACGGCGGGGAAGCGGGCCGAGGGGTAAAGAGCGAGAGGAGCGCGGAGCCGGCGGGGAGCAGCGTGCGCGGGGGGACGCCCCGGCCCCGGTCCCGGTCCCGGTCCCCGTGGCGGCGGCAGCAGGAGCGGCGGCGGCCTCTAGGACCGCGCGGGCGGCGGCGGCGGCCATGGCAGGCCGCGCAGGGCGTCGCGGCCCAATGAGGGCCGAGGGGCGGGGCGGGAGCTTTTGACCAGTCAAACGCCGGTCGGGTTGCCTTATAAGGCGCGCGGTCGCCATGGCAACGTGCGCTAAGTTGCAGCAGTCGTGTCAAAGTTCACTCTCCCGCCAGCGGGGCGAGCGGCCGGCGGGGAGCGCGCTCGCCACTCGGCCCACACGCCGCCCGCCCGCGCCGCCGCGCCCCGCCCCGCCCCTCCCCTCACCGCCGCCGGGGGGGGGGAGCCCCCGCTCCCCGCTTTTTTTTTTTTTTGGGGGGGGGGGGGGGAAGGGCTGGCGCGCTCCCCCCGCTCTCCCCGTGGTGATTTTCCCCTCTTCCCCCCCCCCCGCCCCGGCTGAGGAGCGATGCTGCGCGCTGGGTTATGATCCTTCCCTCTCTCTCTCCCTCCTCCTCCTCCTCCTCCTCCTCTTCTCCTCCTCCTCCTCCTCCTCCTCCTCCTCCTCCCGCTCCCCTCTTTTATCATCCTGGCTGGCTGGGCGCTGCGCTGGCGAGTTGACTCCTTCCCTCCCCCCCGCCCCGCGGCCCCCCTCCCCCCGCCCGCGCCGTGAGCACCGGCGGCGCGGAGGCGAGAGCCCACTTGCGAGGCGGCAGAAGCAGCATAAGGCAGCGCGGCGGCAGCGGCGGCGGCGGCGGCAGCACCCGAGCGGCGGCGGCGGCGGGAGCGGCGGCGGCGGGAGCGGCGGCGGCGGGGACACGGCGCGGCGGGAGCGGCGAAGCGGCGGAGCGGGGCAGAGCGGAGCGCGGCGCGGCGGGGACGGAGAGGAGGAACAAATAAACAATCATAATAATAATAATTAATAATAATAACAATAAGAATAATAAAAAAAAGCGAGGAGAGGAGGAGGAAAAAAACCAAACAGCCAGCCCCCCCACCCCCGAGCCCAAAAGAGGGAGAGAGAGAGAGAAAGAGAGCAGCGCCCGGGCGGAGCGGCGGAGAGGAAGAATTAAAGCGAACGAAGGAGGGAGGAGAGACAGAGCAGAGAGAGAGAGAGGAGGAAAGAGGAGGAAAAAAAAAAAAGCCCACAAAAACAAAGCGATCGCAGTTGATGTTGCTGCTGCAAGCTGGACTTCCAAAAACTACGGCGAGACCGTCCGCTCTCCGCGCCGAGAAAAGTCTCCTCAGCTGTGCGTGTTTTTTTCCGCTGTGTGTGTAATCTTTAACCTTTTATTCATTCTTATTTTGATGGCTTTCCTGAATGGCTGACTGCGAGCTTCCCTGGACCTGGCCCCCAGACACCCGCCTCTCCTCCTTCAACTACTCTGCTGCAGATCAGCTCTAAGAGAGAGAGAGGGAGATCTTTGAAGAGATTTTTTTTTTTTTTTTCTCCTCTCTCTCTCTCTCTCTCTCCCTCTCTCCCCCACCCCCACCACCCCTTTACTTTGCTCTCCTGGAGCCCAGACAATCGACTCGCAACTCGCCCCCCCGCACACACACCTCCATCGCCCCGTGCTTCTGCACCTTCGCCGGTACCGGGAGATCCCCCCCACACCGACCCTCCTAAAAAAAAAAAAAAAAAAAAAAAAAAAAGGCAAAACAACAAAAGAGAGAGGGGGAAAGAGAGAGAGAGAGAGGGGAGGGGAAAAAAAAAAAAAAAAGACTGCTGCAAAGCTGATCTGAAAAGCAAAGCAAACAAACTTTGAAAATAAAGGGGGAACAGGAAGTTTGGCAACGGTGTCCAATAGATATGGCAATGGTAGTCGGTGCGTGGCGAGACCCCCAGGACGATGTGCCCGGAGCTCAGGGAACGCAGCCTTCGCAAGCCCCGCCGGTGCAGGGACCGCCGGCCGGGGCCCCGCACACCCCACAGACCCCGGGGCCCGGGGGCCCTCCCAGTACGCCAGCCCAGACCAACCCGCCAAGCCAGCAGAACCAAGGAGACAAACAGCAGCAGCAGCAGCACATTGAATGTGTGGTTTGTGGGGACAAGTCTAGTGGCAAACATTATGGCCAGTTTACCTGCGAGGGTTGCAAGAGTTTCTTCAAGCGGAGTGTAAGGAGGAATCTCAGCTACACTTGTCGTGCCAACAGGAACTGTCCCATTGACCAGCACCACCGCAATCAGTGTCAGTACTGCCGCCTCAAAAAATGCCTCAAAGTTGGCATGAGACGGGAAGGTATTGGGATTTCATTTGTTTTGCAATTTTTTTCACTCGCTGCGTTTTGGGTTTTGTTTTGTTGTGTTGTTTTGGTTGGTTTTTTTTTTTTAAGGATGATTCTTATTATTTTTAACCTCCCTCCCCAAACCCAGCCAGAACCTTTCCTCCCCCCTCGCCCTCCCACCCCCCGAATAAACAGAGAGAAACTTTCTCGTAATGAAAGAAAGAGGTGTTGGAGGGGGTGGGCAGGGGAGGCAGGGGCTCTTGCATGCTTTCTCCTGCACTCGTAATTGATTTGTGTTTGTTTTGATTTTGCTGATGGAGGTTTATTGGAAGTGGATTTTTAGTTTCACGCTGCTTAGAGCGAGATGATTATTCTGACGTGTGGTTACTTTTCCTTCATGTTTCCTCCTGCATGTTCAGCGTTCCCCCCTGTCCCCCGAGCAGCTCTGGAGGGGGGTGGGGGGGTGTCTCTGTGTCTCTGTGCGTGTGTGTACACACACACGGAGCCTCACGAGATGCACACACACATATATATATATCCTCCAGCACCCTGCCTTAGATTGCAATTTTACACAGGCGGTTCAAATTACTATTACAATGGGACTCACCCTACCGAGGCTCTACAGCACTCCACTGTGGATTCCCAGCCGGATTTTTCCTCCTTTAAAAATATATATACACACACATACCCGCGCATGTGTGTATATATATACACATATATTGCCGTGTGCCTGCCTTTCCTGATTGCTATTCTCTCACTTTTCTCGTCCTCCTCTTATTTTCTTGTTCCTCCGGGAGAGGCAGGAAGGGGTAGAAGGGACGGGAGGGGGGGACGGGAGGGGGGGGGGAAGGAGCAGCCCAGAAGTAAGTGTGGGGTGCTCGGGTCTCTGCAAGTCGAGTCTTTGTGATATAAAATTAGACGAGAAATGTGAGCCTGCAGTTTTCCAGTGCGTGCTCTGTGTCTGGACGCTGCTATGTAGGTTAAGGGTTAGGGGGCTTGGGACTTGCTGGGCTCCTCTCTTTGTGTTTCTGCAAGAGTAACTAACCTTGTAATACGTGCGATAACAAATATAAATCAAGCACATTTTTAGGCGTTCTCCCTTCTTGCCGTCTCTCTGCCTCTGAGCCCTTTTTCTCTCTCCTTTTTCTCTCGCTGTCACCGTGTAAATTTATTAACAAAATGAAAGGCCCACTTTCCATGGGCAGCTGAGGAAGGTGCCTTTGGATAATGCCCTCGGCCTCGCCGGGGGACCTGCCGGGGATGCTGTGGGGTGATCTCGCCTCCTTTGATATTTTTTATGAGGGGGGTGGTGGATATAATAACAGCAGCAACAATATATTCAGTGGGCGAGAAACGCGTGTGGGACCAGCGCCGGGGATTTTGAACTGAAGTGTTTCTTCCCTCTTTCCCTCCCCTCCCTCCCCATCCCGCTCCCCCCAGCCGCAAATCAATAAGCTGTTTTAGGTGTAATGAAGAAAAATACCCGGGCACACAAAGACGTATCCTGCATCTCTTGAAGGAGGGGTGGCGGTGGAGAGGAGGGGGGGGAAATAACTGAACTGTGGTGTGTTTGGGGAAGTGAGGCTCTCGGGCTCCTTCAGGCAGTCCTGGCCGAGCGGACAGCATTGCTCAGCTTTTATTGTTGCTTTTACTTGACCCGGGAACTGCGGAGCTTTAAAACGGGGTACGGGCTGAACTCTGGCCGGAAAAAAATGCATGTTCCCCCTTAAGCTGACTCGGTACGGTGTCACACACGCATGCACAAGCACACAAAGCAGGCTGTATTTGAACCGATGGTCGCAATTCAGATATTAATAGCTGTAGTTTCTTCTTTATTTACTGCAGCGGTCCAGAGGGGCAGAATGCCACCCACACAGCCAACTCATGGTCAGTTCGCCTTGACAAACGGGGACCCTCTCAACTGCCATTCCTACCTATCCGGATATATCTCCCTTCTTCTGAGAGCAGAGCCCTACCCCACCTCCCGCTTTGGCAGTCAGTGCATGCAACCCAACAACATCATGGGCATCGAGAACATTTGTGAACTGGCAGCTAGGATGCTCTTCAGCGCGGTGGAGTGGGCCAGGAATATCCCCTTCTTCCCAGACCTCCAGATCACAGACCAGGTGGCCCTCCTGAGGCTGACCTGGAGCGAGTTATTTGTCCTCAACGCTGCCCAGTGCTCCATGCCCCTCCACGTAGCTCCGCTCCTGGCAGCTGCTGGCCTCCACGCTTCGCCAATGTCTGCTGACCGAGTGGTCGCCTTTATGGACCACATACGAATCTTCCAAGAGCAAGTAGAAAAACTGAAAGCATTGCATGTCGACTCTGCAGAATATAGCTGTTTAAAGGCCATAGTCCTCTTCACCTCAGGTAGGCAGCATTTCTTTGCTCTTCCTTTTTCCTTCCCCGGGCCCCCCCTGAGAACTGTTTGCTCTTGCAAAGTGTTATTGCCTGCACCCCATCACCGCTCCCTGCCCCCCGAGAACCAGCATGGTCTCTTTCCTTTTAGGAAACGGTGCCCTGTGGTCTCCCCTTCAGGGCCTCGGATCTGAGCATCCCATCTTCGAGGGAGTGCAAAATTAAAGAAAAAAAATAAAAAAAAATAAAATACATACACACACACACACAAAAAGACAATCAAAACACACCCCAACCCTAGTTGAATAATGCTGGGGACGGGGGAAGAGGGGGCTCGGGAAGAGGCACCCATTCGCCACGAGAGACTGCACTTTTCCCATTGAAAATAATATTTTATTTAACAGTATAGCTCTGGGTTGTTGCATTTAATGACACGCATCCGAACAGCAGCAAAATCTGTTTGATGTTGTTAAATACAAGTCGTCCTATCAGTGAAACCACTTTAAAAAGAGGATCATTTTATGGGCAGCCAGGAAGGGAAAAAAGCCCTGCAGGATTAAAAATTGAATTAAAAAAAAAAAAAAAAAGTTAAATGCGCAAAGCTGAGTTTAAAATATGTTCCCTGCCATCCCATAAAATAAAATAAATCAACTTTCCAAAGAGCTGTCTCTGATTTAAACAGAACGTGGCAGTGAGCAGTTCTGTGTCATTTAAGCTAAGGGGAAAAGTTTGCATTTGTACCCAGCAGGAACTGCATAGTCCAAAGCGAGTAGCGGGTGCGAAAAGATCATTACCATAAGTAGACAGGGATAGTATGAAAAAGTAAGAGGAGACTGAAGCTGCCGCTCCGCAGTGTAATTCCGGGGTGGCACAACCATGCCTCTCCCGAGGAAAAGACCTCGAGGTGTTTCTTAGATAATCAAAGAGGGGGGGGGGGGGAAATATGTGTCAACTTTTGCTGCCTAGAAATAGTGCATGAGTTATAAAGCAATAATTGAGTGCGTTGTGAAATCTAATTAGCTTGCACTAGAGTTTAACCTGGGTGAGTAATAATCCTGATATTAACTCTGGAGGCTAAATTTTTTTTTTTTTTTGAGGGGAAAAAAAATCTGCTCGCTAATTTGTGCAATACGTTATCTCAGATTGCTAACTTTAAGGCTGCATCGGCAACCCAGTGTGCTGGAGCCCTAGAAGTTTTGGGATTAAGTTTAAAAATACATATATTTATTCTGTAACTCATTTGAAAGCTTGGGAAAGTGGCCACGCGATAAACATATGAATGGAAGCAGGACCTGTAAAATAATTACTCATCGGAGTTTTTTAAAGCCTGATATCAGGAAACAGGAAAAAAATGTAGTTTATGTGGGAAAAGAAGGGCTCACAATCCGTTCCTTGTTGTGTTAAAGGGGGTCTGGGGAACGAAGTCATTTTCTGGACTTTGTCCAGGTTCTGGGTCGTGACCTAAACTTCCTTTTATATATTATTGCTTTACACATAAAAAACTTCTCTTTTTTTTTTTTTTTTTTTTTTTTTCCCTCCCCCCCAAATTACTCGTCCTAAAGTCCTAAGGTGATCAATGAGCAGGGCGCATCTAGCCACAGGGAGACAGGGATCCCGAGTGGAAAGGGGTGTACGTGGGGTGCTCATTTTATTTTTCTGTCGTTTTCTAGGATGCATTTTCCTCTCCCTCGCTCAAACGCTCAGCGAGGATCCCACACACGCTCACATCCCTCCCCAGCCCCTGGCCAGCTCACACCCACACCGAGGAGTTTATTTCCAATCCTGCCTTTTCTCCCAAATCACTTTTTTTTTTAGCCTTCTGAGAAAACAATCGTCCGATCCTGTCGTAACTGTTTAATTTATTACTATTTTCAAAATGTGAGGCCTGGCGTGTAAATTGCCTCCCAACTAGATAAACGTTTCTTGTTATCTGATTCTGGGGAAGATAGCCGCATGCAAAAAAAAAATAGGGTGATGCATGCAGCTCCTGCAGCACCCCAATAACCCTCCCTGATGTAAAGCAGACGCACATAGATGCATATAATGTTTGCTGCAGCCTCTTTTAAGAGAAAAAAAAAAAATCTGGGTTCTAATGACTCGCAGAATATGCATGTGTTAGCCCTGTGCCTAGGAAAGCCACAGGGAGGTCAGGTCACAACCTGTGCTCTTTCAGCACAGACGTCTCTGATTTAAAGGGAACTTATTGTATTTTAGCGTATCAGGAAAAAAAAGAAAAAAAAATGTCCAGACCCTATCAGGGAGTTTTCTTCTTGTAAGGGCCTTTAGGTTTAAAAAGAAGAAGAAGAGGAAAAAAAAGAGGGGGGAGTGGAGGGGGGGGAAGAAAGAAAGAGAAAAGAAAAGAGGGGGGAAAAGAAACAGCTCAAATGAACAGAGAGATCACAGTTTGCATGGCTGCCTCTGAATAGGCTAAACTGACAAGATCAGTTTTAAAGGGCCACTTAAATCAGTTTCAAAGACTGAAGAAAAACGCGTTGTCTTCTTTGGGGGAGAATCTGTTGCTGGGTCCGGGGCGCCATTATCTTTGGCTGGGCCAGTTTTTTATTACTATTATGATTTCTATCACTATTATTAGTATTCCTTCTCATCACATGGTTAAGGCTCTCCCCAATTATTTTCCAAAGGGGGGAGAAATAGTGGCTCCCTTTGCCCCCTTTCGACTCAAGCCTTCCCCACCCCCCCAGCCTTTCCCCCTAAAAATATAGATATACGAAATTACGCTTGGCCAGCACCTCCTTGTCAACCCCTCAGGTCTGTCGTGCCATTAGAAATCTCGACTCTGGGAGCTGTGCTCAATCCTAAAGGAGACCCTCCAGAAGAGAGAGAAATACAAACACACACACATACACAGAAAGACAGAGATAGTCCCTTTTGGTAAAACCTATTTAAACTCTGGGGGGCGAGGTGATGGCGCACGATCTACACTTAAATCTAGCAATAAAAACCAGATCAAATTAAAAATTAAAAAAAAAAAAAAACAAACAACTTTTTAATCTGATGATTGTTTTCTTTTTTTCTTTTCTTTCTTTTTTTTTTTTTTTTTTTTTTAATACACTTTCTTCTAGATGCCTGTGGTCTCTCTGATGTAGCCCATGTTGAAAGTTTACAGGAGAAGTCACAGTGTGCTTTGGAAGAGTATGTTAGGAGCCAGTATCCCAACCAGCCAACACGATTCGGGAAGCTATTACTACGTCTCCCCTCCCTTCGCACTGTCTCCTCTTCTGTCATAGAGCAATTGTTTTTCGTCCGTTTGGTAGGTAAAACCCCCATAGAAACCCTAATCAGGGATATGTTACTGTCTGGCAGCAGTTTTAACTGGCCTTATATGTCCATTCAATAAAATATTCGAGAGAGAAAAAAAAAATAAAAATTTAAAAATTGAGAAGGGAGATGAAAGAGAGTGAAAGGAAAGCAAATGACATTTGGGTTCTGGTTGTTTCTTAAATTTCCTTCTGCTAAGAAAGGAGGTAAAAGGATGTTACAAGTTTGCTAAGAGAAGACAGGAAAAAATTAATGGACTGTGAATTAAAAAAAAGAGACTGTCAAATGAACTTTTACAGAATGCATTAAAAACTCCCGTGTCGTTCAGAAAAAAAAACTTGCTACTTATCATTTTTTGTAAAAAATAAAAAAAAGAGAGAAAGAAAAAAGAAAGAAAGAAAAAAGAGAAAGAAGAAGAAAAGAAACGATGGTGGGCTTTTTCTTTTTTTCTTTTTTCTTCTTTTTTTTCTTTTTTTGGGGTAAACTTTTTAAAAAATCTCGCTTAAAGTGCATTTAAAGGAAATTTGGAGAAAATTAGCAGAACGGAAGAAAGTAAGTCTTTTTTTTCCAAATTATTAATTGTCCTATGTGTCTATGTACCTATAGCTGTTCTTTTTTGTATTTTTCTGGTTTCAAACCAGTTTATTCTGTGGTTCTATAATAATTTTTGATATAACCTTGGCTTCTTTAAAAAAAAAAAAAACCTGTGTATCCTTAAAATATATGTTCTGAAAGAATTAAAACTGAGTCCATGAAAGTATCATAGGAAGAAAGGAAAAGAGAAAAAAAAAACCCTCAACAACACAATGATGGAAGCGCACTTAAGGTGGTGACCCAAAAATCTAGCTTGAAGCTGAGAGAGCTATAATTATATAGACCCGAATGAACCACACGTGTCATATAACTACCCCCAAATCTAGGTTTTTTGATATTTCGGACAGAAAATGAACTGTGGGGATTTATTATAGGTAGAAGGAATTTGTGTCCAAGACACACTACGGTTTTGATTTTAAAAACAAACAAACAAGCAAAGTGAACTTTTGTAATTTGAATTGGGTTCCACATAGTTCATCATGAATTGTTATTAAACTCCTCTATCTGTTTGTATATTTGCAAGCCCTTTGTATTATAATAATTGTTGATATTTTCCCTTTTTAAAAAATACCATTGAAATCAGCATGACAAAATAACACTGTTGGCACTTATAGATAACGTGATTGATTCAGTATCTTAGAGTTTACAGTTTTGTGTTTAAAAAAACTGAAGGTTTTTTTTTAAGTGCAACATTTCTGTATACTGTAAAAGTTATAATAACTGAACTGTTTGGTCGAGTCTTTGTGTGTTATATTCCAAGGAAAATTGAAAGTATTCAGAAATTAAAATATTATTTGATATCTGAAACTTGTTTGGCTGTCATAAATGTCTTTCAGAAACCACATTACTTCTCTATAGTTTGCAGTCATTTAAGTCCATAGGCGATTGATTTGTTTACTTGTCACAGTAAGTTTGTAGCAGATGTATTGTAGTGTATTTACCTGTTTAATTCCGGGATGGGGGTGGAGGACTTAAGTTCGTGGTTTATCTCTGGTTTTAGGAAGTACTATGCTGAAATGGTAAACCATCAACCCCCATTCATCTAATCCTCCTGTTAATTAAAAATGGATTTTCTGGAAAAAAAAGGCCCTTATTTTTGTCACACTTAAGTGCCTGCGTAGGAAAGGTATTGTTGTGAAAAAGTATTAGAAATCTGGAGATCAGTATCTATTTTATGATCAGAATGGGGCGAAAATCTTTTGTAAATGTCTGACATACGCGCACAAGATCATTCAAGCAAGGTAATAGCAGTATTGTAAATATAGGTCAGTTGTTTGCAATGAGTTTTCTTTAAGTATGTGTGATTTTTTATAATAACTCCGTAGTTGCCATCTATCGTTGTCATTGAGAGGTCTTCAAATGGAGTGGCTTTAGCTTCTAGCACTGAGGAGTCGGTTTTTAATGTATATATACTCTCAAGTGGATTTTTTTTACCTTAGACTGTGAAAGCATGACCACAGGTCATCTCTATATTTTACGTATGGCATATATGTCTGTATGTATACTTGCATACATACATGCGTAGGCGTTCATGCATCTTTCCTGTGTAGCTACAGGGCCCTCTCTTGCAGTCCTTGCCCAGGCTCAGCTCCCACTGATGCGGTGGGGACCTGCCTGGGCGAGTGGCATAGGATCGGACACACCATTTGTGAATTTAGTGCTATCCCGAGCAGGCAAAAACCCCCAAAAGCTGAAGGAAGGCAAGATGATGTGGTTTTGCAAGGGGTTGATATTTTGTTTTGTGTGTGTGCGTGTCATTTTTTTTTTTTTTTCTCTCTCTCTCCCCCCACCCGCCCTCCCCTTGGTCTATAGCAGATGCTTTGTATGTGAAAGCTTGCAATTTTGTTCTTGTCTGAGGCTTCCCCCTCTCCCTTTTTACCACACGTAACTACACCATGTTGTGGTTTCACAAAAAGAGAGAGAGGGAGGGAGAGAGATCATTCTGTAAAGTCGATTAAACCCTGATCTTTAGTGTGTTCCAGTCAGGCACATCTGTACTGGGGGCTGAGGGGCGTATGACTGTGAATTTGAGCAGAGTTTTACATCTGAATCATGGCTCCTTTTCTATAAATATATAAATATATATAAATATATAAATATACTATTATTGCAGGGGATTGCTGACCTCTAGATTTAGCTTTTTCTATTGCAAGTGCTATCCATGTGAGTGTGTGTGTGTGAAGTTTTTATGCTTACTAAGAACACAGGATCTTGACTTGTTTGTTTTGTGTTAGTTTATTGTAAACAACCATTTGTTGTAAATTGTTATTGGCATTAAATTATAATTTATGATTTTCAAATCCAAAACATTCTCTGCTTTTTATGTTTTAAAGCCTGTAAGCTATCTCTGTATTTATAAGTTTCTTGCAGCGAGCTTTGGTTCACAGAGAATAATAGCAAACAGAAAATGCACCAGGGTTAAATAAAAACACACACACACGCACACACACACACACACACACACAAGCCCCATGTATATATGTTTGGAATGCTCAGAGGAGGATTTGTTTAGGGACTTCAGTTAGTTTTAAGTTTATAGCATTTAAAGAAAGTTTTTCTTTTCATGCTGAGTTAGAACAAAAGATCTATCCAAAGATTGAATTGGACAAAAGAGGAGGGTTGGGATCGAGAAGCTTGTTCTATGTGGAATTGAGGAGATCTTTTTTTTTTTTTTTTAAGAAAAAAAAAAAAAAAGCTGCTAAACATGGCGACTCTTTCCCTTTAAGTCTCTAATTTATTTTTATTCCTTGCGGTTCCCCCCTTCCCAACCCTCCCTTTTATTTATTTATTTTTTTCTTTAATCTGATCTCAGTTCGCTTTATTCCTTCCCCACCACCCCTGCTACCGGCGCGGGGACTGGCGGGGAAAGACCCAAAGGCGACCCGGAACGACAGCGAAAGCTGCAGAGCCGCCCGCGGTGCAAACCACATCTCGGGAAAGGTCTTCTTCACCCCCCACCCCCCCGCTCGCCTTCCTCTTCCTCCTCCTCCTCTTCCCTCCCCGCCGTCGCTCTCCCAAACCTTCCCCGACCCCGGCGGGAGAGCGGCGGCGGGGGATGGGGTCGGGGAAGGGGGGGGGGGGGCCGCCCGCGCTGTGCGTGCGCGGGGCGCGGAGGGGGCGCGGAGAGGAGGCGGCTCTCCCAAGTTCAGACAAAAGCGGAGGGTTGGGGCGAGAGGAGGCGCTTGGCGGGCGGTGCCAGCCCGCGTGTGGGGCTGCCGGGGCCGGGCAGCGCCCGCAGCCCGCGGGGCTCGCCCGTGGGGCCGCGCCGCCGGCGGCCGGGGAAGGGGCGGGTGGGTGGGTGAGAGGGGAGGAGGAGGAGGAGAAGGAAGGGGAGGGGGGAAGGAGGAGGAGGAGGCGCGGAGCGCTGCGCGGCCGCGGGGGCGACGCGTGGGAAAGTCCGCCGCGGGGTCCGCTGAGCTCAGCCAACATGGCGGCCCGGCCCTGCTCGCTCGCTCCGCGCCGCGCGGAGCCCCGGGGAGGAGGGGGACGGGGACACCCCGCGTTCCCCCCCGTCCCGTCACCCCCCCCCCCCCCTTCGCCTCTCCGCGCAGGGTCCCCGCGGCGGGCAGCGCTCGGGGGGCTGCCGGGCCGGCGGCGGGAGGAGTTGCCGGGGCCGGCGCGGGTACCCCGGCTGCATGTCAATGACCCGGGGCGGCATCTCCCCCCTGCGAGCGCGGCGCAATGGCCGCGGGAGCGGAGTCAGACCTACCCCGGGGTGCTCTGTTTAGGGTCTGCGCCTGCAGAGACAGCGGGATCCTCGGGAAGGTGCCTGCAAAGGAGGGGGGGGGGGTGAAAAAAGGGGGGGGGGGGGGGGAGAGAGAGAAAAGGAGGAAAAGGGAAGGAGAAAGGGGGACGTTTCGAGGCGCGCCGCTGCCGCTGATAACGAGCGGGATGTGGAAATGGAGATGGATTTTATTTTTATTTCCTTTTTTTTTTTTAATTAAAACTTTAGTGGGTCCTGGGGATCGCGCTCGCTTCGCTTTGCTTTGTAGAATGGAAAGAGATACACGGAGAAATGCAGGCCTTGTCAGGATTTATTGAAGTTGGGTTTAAAAAACGTGCTTCAGATGATTTTTCCCATTTTCTCAGATTTCAAAGGCTCCCCGCAGTGCGGCTGCCTAATTAATGGTGAAATTCAACTAAATCTAATTATGCAGTAATTTTAAAGCAGTTAGTCCTGGGCGCTGCTTTGTAATAGGAACCCAGTTTTTAAAGTTTGCTTAATGTGTTGGTTTAGGGAGCTGGGGAGGAGAGGGGTGTAAGAGACAGAGCTGTGGGGTGGGGTTTTTTCCTCTCCCCCCCCCCTTCTTTTTTTTTTTTTCCTTTTGTAAAGTAAAGAAACGCAAAATATAAACCCCAAACATCCAGCGAAAGGCAAGGAGAGAGGCTGTGTTATCCATCGTATGCGATACGGGTATTGAGTGAGAAGCACCAGCGAAAGTGTAAATAACACAGTAGTTAATAGGGACCATAAAGGTATTCCTGGCCTGTGGATTTCCAAGTGCCAAGCTGTTTTAGAGAGGATCTTGAATCCTGAGGTAATAAAGGGGCAACGGAGACACACAGCGTCTCTTCTTGGAAAATAGAAACCAGATTTCTGCTATTGAACATCTATTGTCATTAAGAGGAGAGGCTTGTGCTCACGAAGTTATAAATCTTATCACCCTTTTGATAACACAGTTGTAATCAGTTAGCATCGCATTCAAACCCAATTGTAAAACTGCCTAATTTAATATGTCATACATGTCATTAAAACTTTATTTTTCCCCCTTCTCTTTTTTTTTTTTTTTTCCCCCCTCTCTCTACCCCCCCCCCCCCCAAGTAAAATGTCAACAGATCTGGCGTGGTAACGTGCAGCAGGGAGAGCTCGGGGTGGCTGTGCGGCTCCGGGGGCGAGCCCGGTGCTATGCTGAAGAGGGGTTGCATTCCTCCCGTCTAGGTAATCGGAAGCGTTTATATCATATTAGAAGGAGTTTAGGAAAAAAAAAATAATAAAAATAGAGGGGGGGTGAGAGACAAGGGAGAGGAAAATGAAATCCTTCTCCTTCCCTCACAATTGCAATCGCTCAATGAAGTTCTTTGAAAGAAACTTGTCTTATGATTAGCTAAGCAAACACATCTGCTTTCCTAGTTTGGGCTTAGCTAATTATCAAAACAAAGGGGCCGTTTCTTCTTCTACCTTGCTGGAAAGAAGATGTTATTTCAGGAGTCCTGTCCCTCCTCCCCCCTCAGCCCCACACACTCAGCCCCTATCCCAGCCCTTCCCAGCGAAGCACCACGCTCGTTTTATTGGGATTACCGATGGGGAAATGAGTTTGCGCACTTCTCTTCCTAATGTTAAGCTTTATCATTACCTTCCTTGGAACAATATTTTTCCAACCAAATGTCCCTGCGGCAGGGCGGAGGGTGGAGGTGGGGTGGGAAGGGGAAGGGAGGAGGAAGAAGGTGGTTTTGAATTGCGGACCAACTTCGCAGCTATTTGAATCAAGCCTGAACTCGGTTGATTTTAGTTGACAGAGCGTGTGTTGAAGCTGAACTCTATAATTTGCACTTCTGTTCTTTTATTAGACTTGGACAACGAACTAATGAGCTTTCCCCCAGCACAGTGTCACTTGTATTTATTTTCTTTTGGAAACTTTTAGATAGAAGAAGTGTTATTGGAAAAGGGCAGAGGTGGAGGGAAGGTTTTGCGTGGTTTTTGTTTTTTGTGGGTTTTTTTTTTTTTTCCTGGAGGTGCGGGGATCAAGTCTGTGGATGTGTGTGTGTGTCCCCGTCCCCGCGAAAGGCGACCCACGGGGTATTAGAGGACGATAAGCTCCGAGCTAGATGTGAAATCCGGGAGATGCTGTCCTTGGCATGACTCGGATGGTGGGAAGATAACGTAGAGGTGATCCTCGCAAGACACCCGAAAAAAAAAAAAAAAAAAAAATCATTGCTCCTAAGGCGGAGGCTCCGCGGTGCGGGCGCGCTGCGGTACGGAGCAAGGGGCGATGAGCGGCGTTAACCCGAATTTGATCAGATCTCTGCAGGAGATGGCTAACTTTATAAGAGCAAGAGGTGGCTTTAAACATCTACCTGAGAGAGAGGGGGGAAAGGGATTTTTAAAGAAAAATAGAAAGGTTAAAAAAATAAAAGAGAGGGAGAAAAAGCCCAAAGGAAGGATTTCCACACACACAAAAAGCAGGGAGAAATGTTTGCCACTACGTGCCCACCAACGCATGAAACTGCACACATTGCTCGGAGCCTGCTCTAGCCGTGTGAATCGTGAGATATTTTGAATTTTGATTCCAGTGTGTTTTCTTTGAACTGGGCCTTTCGGTTTATTAAGGCAGGAAGAGGAACTCAGCAATCCTCTTTGAAACACGCTTGGTTTAACTATTTTACACAAGTTTGCCCAGGTCCCTGGAGATTCTCCAGTTGAAGAAGATTGAAATTAGAGTTAAAAGCTGGCGGGGGGGGGGGGGGGGGGGTAAGGGGGTGGAGGGCGAGTGTGAAAGAGGGTGATGAATCTATTGTAAATGCTCTCCTGTATTCTGATGTGTTGGTGAACGGAACAGAAATATGCGTCGCCTTGTTTGATCCATATGCACGCATCTACATGTATGCGGGTGTATGTCATATACTCTCTCTATGTGTACATGCAGACACATATATAGGCCACGATTAATATTCTAAGAAATGCAGGAGAAAAAGCTGGTATTTAGCGGCCATACGGAGAGGCGCACACTGACTGTTTCCCAGCAGCTTTGCTCCCAAACTTTGCCTTTTCTTTTGTTTTCTTTTCTTTATTCTTTTTCCCCCCCTTCTTGTAAATTGCTGTTAACGTGTGTCTTTATGTTCTGTCTATAACTAGGATGTAATCAGGCGCCCCATGTCTCTCTCTAAAAGCATTTAATAAATGTCTATTAAAGCGCTACAAATGTAAGATAAATTTAGTGGCGCTGCTGTCTCCCTGTATCCAAACGGTAATGATGGATTTATCAACAGGGATTCGCCTTCAGCGCAGTGAGAGAGATTTACTCAACAAATAAGTCGGAAGAGCACCCACCCAAATACAATCATTTATACGGAAACTGATTTCTTTACAGCACCACAGATTCGAGGGAACATATCGCTTATTGCTTTTTTTTTTTCGCCTTTTCTTTTTTTTTTTTTTTTCTCCCCCGTCCTCCTTTTATTTCCCCCCTTTTTAACATAATCAGTGGAGCTGGGAGCGTGTGTCTGTCTCTGTTTTGGGAGTGTGTGCCTGCTTATTGCTAGTGGAAGCTCCCAGACCCGATCAAACCCGAATCAATGTCTAATTTCTCAGCATCACCCTCTCTCTTCTTCCCCCCTTTCACTCATTTCTTTTCCTTCAGCCCCAAAATGTCGACGATAGGTGTATTCGGTATCAAAAGCCGTCGAGTTTCGGGCTCCAAGATGGATGATAAAAGGGGGGTAAATTGTCCCCGAATTATCTGTGTGTCGCTTCCTAAATGCTTGCGGGCGGCTCTTAGGAGCCACACCGCCCCGGAGAGATGCTGCCTACCTCTGCTGACATTTCTCTCTTCTTTTTCTTAGCCCTTGCTTTGAACCCTACCCATTAGCCTGTATGCGAATAAAGGGAATGAACTCAGAAAGAACCACTATTCATTGTTGAATTCAAACACTGTAAAAAAATTACTGAAATGCAGCGCCCTTAAGATTATTTCCCTTTCCTAGAAAGTAGCTCCTAACCTCAGATTTCTTCCCCCTCCCCACTTCCCTGGTCTTATTTCCCCCCTTGACCACATCATTCTCCGACTCGCCTTGGGAAAAAAAATAATGCATGTGCTGATTTGATGGAGTCCTTTAAACAACGGGCATGCGAGAGCTGTATTCATTCTGAAACATTAACCCTATTTTCTGAATTTCCTTCCTTTCAAATAGCTGCTCGTATTTTACTATCCTGGATCCCCGATTTAAACATCCGCAGTTCTAGGAGCTTGTTAGGTACATCTATATTTTAATTTAATTTAATTTCGGTATTGTACTTAAAATAACAATAAATAAACCCAAGAACTTGTATTTTCCTTTGCAGAGAGTTTTTTATTCTTCTCTAGAAATTTCATTGAGATGTCTCTGTACTTTGTTTGTCAGTTATCTTTGTTCCTTTTAAATAAAGGGCTTTTAAATGGACTTATTGCTCCCAGCGTGGGTTCTTCTCTCTAAATGTTAGAAAATTGTGCCATCTACCCGCTATTCTAAGTACTGTCACACTCAGAGACCTCCAAGGACCTTCCAGCCCCAACTTCAATACAACTGTGTCAAAGGGTGCCTAGTAGCGAGAGGAGAAAGGTTTGCGTGGATTTTACAGATTTCCAGCCTGAATCGCTCTCTGAAGCGCCAAAATGATCTGCAAAGATGCAGTTGGCTTCCTTTGATGGCTGGCTCTCCGGCCCCAGCTCCAACCCAAGCCTTTGCAGGAACTAATGAAGCCTCCCTGCCTTAGCTACATTGCACTTTCTCTCCAGTGCATAGTTTTCCTGCTAATTTTAGACACGAAAAGTGTGGGTGTGCAGGGGAAGAGGGGGGGGAGGCAGTGATTCTTCTGTCGTGTGTGTGGTTTGTTTTTTTTTTTTTTTAAGAGAAATAGTCAGATATTTATAGCCATGGCCTCTAATGATGAAAATATATTGTTATTAATTGAAAAAAAAGTTCGCTTTTTGAGGTTGGTCCTGGCTGATTAGCTAGGGATGCTGCTGGCTGGGTTTCCAAGTGAGGGATGAGGAAAACAGAAATGTATATAAACTTTATAGGCCTTTTTATCTCCGCCCAAATACTTCGCACAGTAACCCAGTTCTACCCCCTTAGCCGGACTGGAACATTAGTGGTCAGATTTAAAATTAGATTTCGAAATCTTTCTTGCTCGTGGGTAAGTAGAAATAGTTGGGAGGGTGTCTTAATTTTTTTTTTTCCTTTTCCCCTAAAAAATAAAATCAGAAGTGCCTTCTAAATCAGTTAAAACGGATTAACAGTTTCCAAGTTTATGGTGTAGTTACGTGTCTTCGAAATTATTTTTGCACCCCTTAGGAGTATTAGGAGAGAATTGCGAGTATTTATGGGTGGGGGAAAAAACAGTGATACGCTTTATGACTTTTATGACTTGTTTCACACTGTTCGAGAAATGGAGTTTTAAGCAACATACAATTAAAACTATATTGCTCTTTGGATAAATTCCAAGAAACTCCAGAATCAATTAGTTTAGATCCTTGGATACTTGTTGCTAAAAAAGAAAAAGAAAAAAAAAAAATCAAAGTGTAAAAACGGCCAGCCAAGGACAGCTCTGCTCCAGATGTAATTTTTTAAGTCCCTGTTATATAGACCAGACAGGCTGCACAGACTCGCTTCTCCGATTTCCCATTTTGCATTTATTCCTGTCGGAATATCCAGGCATCACAGAATCATTTTTCTCTCCGTTTTTCCGTGCGTTCCCCCTTTCGGGCTTTTCGGGCAGGTTCGCGATTTTATTTATTTTTTTTTTTCCCTCCGTTTGAGTCTTCCCAGTGTCTTTTTAACCATTCCGGTGATGATTCCTATTCGTCAGGTACTAGGGTTAAAACTTCATCCCTCGCTACCCACAAACTACCGCCCCGCAGGCAAAGCCGGATTCAGCCACTCTTAATTCCCAGGTTTAAAGATAATCCTAATTTTGAAAGCGGCTTCACCAGCCGCTCTCTTCCCTTGATCTCAGACTGGTCAGTCATCTTAAGTGCGATCTTCCCCCCTTCCCCATTTTTTTTCCCCTTGCCCCAGAGCCTTTTCCACACCACATTTCTTGGGGCTGCAGTTCGCCGTGGGAGTGGGGCTGTTCCCCACCCGCTGCAGCCGCGGGGCCGGGGCGTTGGGGCCGCAGTGGCTGGGGCTCAGGTCGGCTCAGCCCCGGGCGTCCCAAATCACCCCACCGCCCTCCATCTCTTCCTTGGAGATCATTGTCTGTCTCTATTCTTTGCTTTATTTTTTCTGGACAAGAAAGTCGTCCCCGGTTGTAGATGTAATGGAGTCCACTCGCAGTTTTTCCTTCCTACATAATGTAATCTCAGCCAACAAGTTTCTGCCTTAACTCCTGCAACATTACTAATTAACGACCCCTGGAAATTAACTGTACAGTGACCTAAAATTTCATCCTCTCGACTGACAGTTTTACTTAACCTTAAAAAGAAACTTTTAAAAAAAGGGGGGGGGGGGTGTGTCACTAAATTGTTGTTATTATTAATAATAATAATAACAACTCTGGGAAAGCATATGAGAAATATCTTGCGGGAAAAGCCTTAAAAGAGACATTTGACATCCAGACTAGTTTTATATCGTCTCTGAATGAGTCTCAAAAGAGGAGGGAGAGGAAGGGCTGCCATCCAGCAAAGTTTGCTGGACTTTATTCAGATAAAACTCCATCTTTCCCCCCGCTGAAGCCAACGGCGAACTTGTACAATAGGAGGCAGGTCAGAGCACATCACACTGCGCATATTGTCTCCTGAAACATGGGGAGAACCCTGCTACCTTCTTCAGCTGCCTCTTTACAAAATTATTTGTATTATGCTCCGCGCCTGATAGACACCCCCTCCCCGCTCGTATTTTGTATTTCCTATTCCCTTTATAGGAGGATGATTCATTTTGCACTGTCACTATTTCCAATTTTGTGGGTTTATTGATGTCTTACTTTAAAAAAAAAAAAAAAAAAAAAGTACACTATTCCTACCCCAAAGGTCTCATTAGCCTCCGCTGGCTGCTTTTAAGACAGCAGCTCGCTCTCTCTCCTCCAGCTGAATTTGTCCAACCCCTTCATCTTCTCATGTTTTATTTCGAGGTTTCACTGAAAAAACATGAAATCCCAGAAAGGTCAGCTTCTCCCCACTCTAACATCCCCGCCATCCGCTCGCAGCCCTGAGCTGCCGTCCCTCCTCCTCCTCCTCCCGTTACGAGCGGGGCTGCTGGAAGTTGGCAGCCCCCGGCGAGCGGCGGGGCTGCTCCCCCCGCACCCCGCGCATCCCCCGCGGAGAGGCCGCTCCGCGCCTGCCCGGCGCCCCGGCCCCGCACCGGCCCCTGGGGCGGCCCCGCCGGAGCTGCGCACCCCGCGGAGCCTGTAAACACCTTCCGCCCTTTATCTCCTAGCACGCTCTGGCGAGAGGATTATTGTTATTATTATTGTTATTGCTATTATTATTATTAAAGGCGATATTCAAATGGGTCCCTGTTTGTCTTCGCCACCAGCGTGTTTCAGAGCGATTATCTCATATCTTTCCTACAGAAGTAAGCTATCCCTCAGCCCTGGGTCAGGCATTGATCTCTCTGCAATGTAACAAACGGCCGGGTTAATTTTCCCTCATTACCATTTCCATAGCTCAGGCTCCACACACAGGACGGAGCCCTCCAGCCCGGAGCCCCGGCTGCCGCCGTGTGCGGCTCCCGGGCGGGCACACACGGACACACACATGTGGCATGACAGCACCCCAAGTCCTCACACCCCGCTTCAAGCACCCCAGCAGCGTGGGGCGGGCTCGCTGCCTTTCTCTCCCCTGTGTCACCTTGCCTGACCCCCCCCTATTTCCACGGATTTAGGGGTTTCTCTGGGGCTGTATTATTTTTTAAACGTTGTTCTGGTCGCTATAAATTAGAAGGATTTTTTTTTTTTGCTCACCCCGTTTACTTCTTAATCTTTTTTTTTTTTTTTTTTTTTTTTCCTTGAGTCTTTTCATTCACTGGTTGCAAAAGAAAAGGGGGTTGGTCAACACCAAAATGGCAAAGTTCAGCTTGGAAAAAAAAAAAACCCTCCAGCTACCTACAAAGGGGCTCAGGGCTTTGTAATGGCAGAAAGAAACAAAAATGAAAAGAAAATTGCAGTTGAGGCTAAAGTGTGAGAGTGTGTTTGTGTGTATGTATATCTGTGTGTATTTTTAAAGGTTTCTTTGAACTGCCTTTGTGCTGACTAGGCAAAGCTCCTTGCCAATGCTAGTCACGGTTTAAGGAACTTTGAGTTAACCTCTTATATCGAATGAATCTTTTCATTTGGAAACCAATAAATCTCAATCTCTAGCCACCTTTTGTAGAACAGGCTGGGGCTTACCAAGGCAAGGCTGAAGCTTATAATAAAGAAGAGATAAAGTTTGCCAAAGTTGTTTTTTTTTTTTTTTTCCTCCCCTTCCCCTTCTTCTTCTTCCTCTTCTTCTCTTGTAAATAAAAGTTTTGGAGATGGCAGCATTTGGAAGCAATCCGGAGAAGGACTTGGATCTATGCATTGTTTCACAGTAAGCCTATTTACTTAAATAGAGTCTTCAGGGATTCAAACACGAAAATGATTTATAGTTTTCCAACAAGTCATTATTTTGGTCAGTTGTTGAGGGTGGGGTTGTGGAAAAGGAGGGGGGTCCATACAGTCTAATAATCAATGTGTGTCTATGGAAAGTGAAAAGGGAGGGGTGGGGAGGGGAGGGTTCTGCAGATAAGTAGGGTTAACACTATAAACATTAGAGACAATTGAGTTTTCCCATCTGAGCGGGAGTTGGGGAGAAAAGGGGTCTTCACATTTATCAGGCATTGGAGAGGGAGTGTGTGGGGGAATGAGAGAAGGGGGAAAAATACATTTCTCAAATCAGTTTGGAGTCACTCCTTTGGTTTCTGACTTGCACTTTTGCATATTGGGTATCATTTCTTTGAAGTACTTTGAAATCCAGCGTTGTGTCTAATCTTTGGATGGGAGATGTGACCACAAGAATCAATGTTTTGATTTATTTTTCAGTACTTATCTCCTGTCTAGTCTCCCTCGCCCTCTCCCTGACTGTGCCATATTTATACCTGTGTATACATTATATACATAATATATATCTAATGACCCTGTAGTCATCTTTTAAAAAATCATTTGCAATTTCTCGTTCACGGAGGCACAGTTTACTTCTCAACCCCTCTCTTTATCCTGTTTTATTTCAAGACGCTGTCTCCTTTCCATCTCCAAATTATTCCCATCCAGGAGTTATTAATTACTCTTACAAGGCGGGAGATTCTTAACTAATAACAAAGTTGTAAATTACCACCTTCCCTCAAATATTTCTCATTTGTCAACCCTGATTGATTTGATTAATATTCCACCGGCTGAGATCATTTCAAGTTGCACTATATAATCAGCAGCACCAGGCTGCTCAGCAGAGCTTCTGCTTTCGGAGAAGATTTTTCTCCAGCCCTTAAGCTGAAGTGTATTTTGCATTTGCTCCAGAGGAGGTAAACGCGGACCTATCACTTAAAGGACTTTAAGGTGCAGAGGCTGAATACCGTGTCGGGAAATAAAATTAAGTCAGCGTGTCTGTTTGTTTTCAAAAAAAAAAAAAAAAAAGGAAAAATCAGGAAAAAAAAATCAGAAAAGAAAAAAAAAAATCGAATGATAAGCCCTCCTGTAAGCCTGGAAGAAAACATGGGTTTCAGTCCTGCTTGCGAGGCTGGTTCAGCCCTTGCCTGAACTCTCCCACAGTCCCTCCTCGCCTTGCATCCAGACTGTCACATCGCCTGGAATAAACACCCAGCACCTCGATTTATGCTTTGCTTGTGGCCTCCGACACACAGAAATAATAATAATAATAGTGCGTAAATTACACCAACCCCCCCCCCCCCCCCCCTTGAAATGATAGACAATAAACTTGGCTTCAGCCCCTCTCACTCCACCGCGAGTGGGACTGGGTTTCTGGTTCAAACCCATCATATTGGCTTAATTATCTGACTGTAAATAACGGCGCGGCGATCAGCTTTCTCTGCTTTTAAGGGGAAAAAGAAAAAAAAAAAGTGTCATCTGGGTGAGCTTCCTGCCCAGTGCCAGAGCCGAACCGACGCGCACCGCTGCGCATATGCGTAGCCCACACCTACCGACCTGTATATAGGATATAACGTGGAAATCACTATATCTAAAAGTGCCCCCTGCCCGCCTGAGCTTGGGCATCAGATCCCGGCTGCTGTCCTTGCAAATCATCGATAGCCGCTCCCGCCGCCACCGCTTGAGTTTTAATCTTAATTATATTAAGCGAAGTAGCGGGCTTGCCATGGAATTGAACATGATGCATGACGGCTGCCTGTTAAACGATCGATTGTGAATATCGCCTTTCTCCTCTCTATCGATATTCACAATACGCCTTATCTGCGGCCGGGGAGGTAGCGCTGGGGTTGGGTTTTGGTGGTGGTGTTTTTTTTTTTTTTTTGGTGGAAATGTAAAAATGAGAGACTAGAGTGAAATAACATTCCGCCCAGTCACCTGCAATTCAATATGCACACAAGAGACGCCGATGTATATGAGACGATTTTAATTATGATTAGAAGACACACTCCGAGCAAGAGAATAGATTTGGAGGGAGGGGAGGGGGGGAAGGGGGGGGGCTGGAGGAGCATTAATGAAATCTTTCCCCGCGATACTAAAAGAAACAAGTGGTTGATACAACGGAGGTGATTTGTCACCCAACTCCAAAGGGGGGTGGGCGATGGGATCTGAGCATCAGTCCTTCCCCCCCACCCCCCCCCCCCCGTCTCTTTGAAGCAAATGATATGCCATGATGCCTGCCTAACAGGCAGCGCCTCAGACCACGCCTTTGCCGGGCTCTTCCACCCCGGTGCTGCCGGAGCGGCCTCCCTCCCCGGCCCCGGCCCCGGCCCCGGCCCCGGCCCCCCCCGCCGCCTTCCCCCGGCTGGCGGGCGCGGAGCGGCGGCGGCGGCCCCGGCGGGCGGCCCGGCTGCGGGCAGCGCCGAGCTCGGGCCTTCGCCAGCTCGTGTTCGCGCAGATGAAACCTTTTGTCTCGGCCCGCGGATCCCCGGCCTTTCCTCACACAGCCGAGAAACAGTTCAGGGTCACTGGCAATTCCCAGCCCCGGTGGGAGGAGGAGCGGGGGGGGGGGCACAGACACACACACACACACACACAGAGGGAAAAGGTGACCCTGGCCAGTCGCCTCCCGGCCAGTTGTCGCCTTTGGAACCCTAGCGGAGGTGGTGGAGGTGCGGGGCGGCCCGGGGACTGGACAGGACCCCCTCCCCACCCCGGCTCTGCCCTCCGCAGCCTCCTCCCCACACCCCCCGGCCCGCAGGGCAGCTCCCCCCGGGCGAGGGGCACCGGCCCCGCCGGCCCCCGCCGCAGCCCCCCGCCCGCCCTGCGCCGGGGCTGTGCAATCGCCGGCTATTTTTCTCAGGATGTGACTTCCAAGTGGCATAATCTGTAGGAGTGTGAATCTGTTCTCGTTATGTTTGTCCCCTTCGGTATTTCTACAGGCTCTCTCTTTTTTTTTTTTTTTTCCCTTTCTTTCTTTCCCCCCCCTCTTTTTTTTTTTTTTTTTTTTCGGTATAAATTAACTCCGACTGAAACCACCAGATTGTTCCGAGGAGACTACCTCCCTAATGACTTCATCTCCAAAAGTTGACTGACACTCTAGCGAACTGCCAACACCTGTTTCCCAGCACCCAGACTCCAGAACCCACCAGACCTCGTAAATTTAGCTTCTCCCTTCTTCCCCCCCCCCCCCTTAATAGATGACGTGAATATCTAAAGGGAAGGGGGAGGGGGAGATGGAACTAGGTCACATTTGAAACTTTTTATTTTTCATCTCTTCTGAGAGAAATCTGGAGATAAAAGAGCCGGACACCTCCTGCCGCCTCCCGCCCATCCCTGCGGGGGGCCCGGGGCTGGTGGCAGCCCCGGGGTCGGGGTCGGGCTCCAGGGCTGGGAGCTGCCCGCGGGTCCTGCTTAGGCGGGATTTAGGTGCAAAGCTCAGCCCTGGCCGGCGGGTCTCCGGGGCTGTAACCACGACCCGAGCCCTTCCCTCCCGCGGTGCCTGGCCCCCTCCCCTTTTCCCGAGGATGCTTCAGGGTCTCAGGCTCTTTGGTCCCGCCTGGGCTCTGCCCCAGCCCTCGCCGGGCCTGATTCGGCCTCGCTGCGCGGGGGGTGTCAGGCGGAGCAAAGGGGACAGGGGAAGGAGCCACCCCGGGGAGAGGAGCAGAGCCGGAGCGGCTGCCCCGGGACGGGAGGAGGATGAGGACGGCGGCGGGCATCGCACCCGGAGCCCGCGGGAGGGATGTGCCCGGCTCCAGGCCATGGGTGCTGGGGCAGAGGAGGTGGCAGTGCCCGCTCCCCCCGCCCGGTCCCTCCGTTTGGGCACTTCTCGGCTCCCCACGACCCCCCGTCGTTCCCCGCACGGGTTTCAGAGGTTCGCGCTCAGGAGAAAGAAAGAAAAAGAAAAAAAAAAAAAAAAAAGAAAGAAAAATGTCTTGTCAAAGGGGGGAAAATCTTTTCCAGCTGCAGCTGCAACTTGCCGGAGAGGCTGCGGAGAAAGCGGCTGGGAGCCGGCCGGGAACGGGCACCCAAAGCTCGGCTGCCCCGCAGCCCCCGCTCCGCTCCGGGGCGGCCACCCCCGGGGCCGGGGCTGAACCCGACCCCCACCTCTCCCTGCTTCCCGTGCAGAAGGGCTCTGCCCCCCCCGATTCGGTCACATCCCACCTCCCAAACCTCCTCCCCTGCCCGGGGGAACCTTAGCGACCGGGCCTAGAGCCCAGAGCAGAGGCGGGCGAGGAAAGCCCCGCAGTGCCCTGCGGCATCTGTGCAGGCTGCTCCTTCATCCCGGCAACATCCCCCCTCCCTCCTCATCGCTCCAGAGGGGCTGCACACCCCGAGAGGAGCCGGCCCGCTGCCCCGAGCACTCCGGGTACAGGTTTTACGTGTCCTGAGGAGAGATTGGGGGGGGGGGGTAGGGGGGGCTGGGGCACGGTAACTTTGCAGTGGTCTCCATCCCGAGTGGAAACCCCCGGCTCCTGGAGGATCCCCCACTCCCCCCATACAAAGTTGGAGGTTGTCTTCTCTAGAAGAGAGCCTCCTGAAATTAATAGGCTGCAAACATAATTAATAGGTGGAATATGCAAAACGTTTGCGGTGTTTAAAAGGCTCATGGCAGATCCGCGTGTCTGTGCGAGATACTGAGATGTTGCAAGTGCTGGATATTAATGGGTAGGTTTTACGTAGCTTTAAAAAAAAAAAAAAAAAAAAAGAAACCAGGTTTTCTTTTTCTCACTTCTCGCTCTCCCTCTCTCTAATCCAGGAATCATTAGCAACCCCCTCTGGCTACATGTTTTGCATCAGTGAAACATTATGACATAGTTGTAATACAAACTCCGCTGACTTGCTCTGCATCTTGTGGTAGGAAAAGCAATAGCAATAAAAGCATTTTTTAAAAAAGACTCCGGGCATTAAGTTGTCTACCTGAATTACTCTTTTCTTAACAAAAAAAAAAAAAAAAAAAAAAAAGCAAAGGGGTAGGACGAGCAAGGGGGAACGAGGCAACTTCTCAGCCCGTGGGATCCGCTGTACGCACCGGGCAGGGGGAATTCTTCGCAATTTTTTCTCCCTCCTGTTTCCCCCCTCCCTCCCGTCTTTTTTTTTTTTTTTTTCCATAATTCTGAGTGTTTTTCATATTTTCTGGGTGTTGCCGCGTCCCCCCCGCACTGCCCCTTCGCACCCCGGCTCTTAACAAACCCGGACCGGGGACATTATCTCCCCGTAATATTAATTGTCAAAAGCAGCCTTTGCTCAATTATCTCTCTTCCACCTGTCGCAGCTGTTGGGTTATATTGTTCCCGATAGAAATTCTCGCTGGAATTAAAAAATAGAGCGGATTTTTCTCTTCTTTTCTGCTTTCTTTGAAAGAATCCAATTGTGCTACTGCCGGCCGGGGGCCCGGCCGCTCCGCACCTCTCTATTTTCTCCATTACTCATTAACTAATATTCACTACTTTCTGGTAAAGTCAAATGGCTCTTAATAGCTCTTTATATTCTCGGAATAACATGTGGATGCTCTTAATCAATACTTAATAGCACGTTTCATGCTAAACAACTGCCATGTGTGCTGGTGGGTAGGAGTTCTCTGTAAACAGGAGGGCGAGAAGGAACCGGGGGAGATTTGCCCTCCGTTGTCACCCAAAGCCAGAGCTGGGAGATGGGGACTTGCCTTTCCATCGCCCCTTTCCTCCCGGCCTGTGCCACTGCTCCCTCCTCAGCAAGGACCGACAGGGACCACCCAAAACCAACGTCCCCGCGCCCCACCTGCCTGCGAGCCGGCCCGCGCGGAGATCCGCGGAGCTCTTTGAAATGGGCATGTGACACTGTCCCTATTGTGAGCCTGGAGGGGGGTCTGGTCTTTCTTTCTTTTTTTCTTTTTCCTTTTTTCTTAAATAATTTCCCAAAAGAGTCCCCCAAGTGCTGAAACTATTTCGAGACTTTACGTTTTCATCTTCCTTTTTACATTTGCTTATTCACTGCTTACTCTTCCCTTAAGCGATGCGGGAATTTCGGACTGTATCAGCTAAGGCTGGTGAATTTTTTTTTTTTTCACCATTTACTTTTTTTTTTTTTTTTTCTGGAGAAAACAAAGAGATTAAAACATTTAAAAGGATCTCGAGAAATATCATAGTTGTACGTGCTCCATGTAGTTAAAGAAATTACTCTGCCTTCTAAGTGCCATTTTGATCATCCAAAACAAAGTAGTTAAATGCCTTTTTTCTTTTCTTTTTTTTTTTGTGTGTGCAGAAATTACAGCAGGCTCTGCCTGTGCACCCGTGTCATAGCCGGCGGAAAGTGATCCTTCGATTTTGCTCATTTTAACTGAATTACAAGTCTGTCGTAGTTGTTTGCGTTACAGGACACTTCTGAGTTCAATCTCCCTGAAAGGTTAGGCACCACCGTCAAAAAAAAAAAAAAAAAGAAAAAAAAAAAGGAAATAAATAAAAAAAAAAAAAAGGTCTTCTAGGGGGAGCGAGGAAGAAGAAAACTGTTATTTTTTTTACAGCCTTCTTGCAACCTTGCGGCTTGTGTTACCCCGCGAAACTGTACCCTCCGGTCTTGCCTTCGCCCCTGTCTCCCCACGCGCGGCCCCGCCGCGGGAGGGCTCGCAGGTGCGTAGGCGGCGGGACCTGCTGCGCGCCTGCCCGCGCCCTGCAGTTACGCCCTGCGCAGCGAGGTGGCGATAGGGAGCGCGGCCCGGCGCGGCGGCGGCGCGGGGACGGCTGCGCGGCGCCCCGCGGGTGCGCAGCGGGGAGCGACCCCCGCCAAAAATCATCACCGTCATAAATAATATCTATTTTTATAAAAACAAAGCCCGGCCGACGGCACCTAGCCGCGCTCGGACACCCTCAAACTC